>NC_142106.1:53415000-53715000 GCF_056152115.1 Neolamprologus brichardi | reverse complement strand
GTGGTCATCACAGCAGAGGCCTTAGTGTCAAAGTCACTGAGGATCAAACAGAAACACATGAAGCAGATTTTCCTGTTCTTTCTTTTTATGGCAGATAACCTTCAAAATATTCTGCAGTTGATCAAAAACTGAAGCAAACCATGAATCAACATGTGAACATGACCTGATGCTGCTGAAGTGAAGCAAAGTTACAGAGGTTTGATTACAGACACAGGTGAGAGTTTGTAATCTGTCATCATTTTAAAAGGTTTAAATTTCTTCAGTATTGAACAGCAGAAATGAGGCTTTGTTTTCGGAGGCCAACAGCAGTGAACACAACAGCAGACTGGTGCGTAATAAGCAGTGAATCATGCAGAAAACAGATTTTTGAAGGTAAACTGTTCTTGAAGTACACTGAGAGACAGAGAGCTGTGCAGGAAGTAAACGTCAAAGTCAGAGAGAATTCATGACGATGTTCATCAAACGTAAAGTGTAGTTTGGATCTTCTTTTGCTGCTGGTTCACTCAGTTTTGGTTGGAGACAGATGAAACCTGCAGCTTCAGGATCTGTGAGCTGTCCACTTTCAGCCCCGACGGCGTGTCCGTGTACGTGCCGTCGAGTGAACGATCCACGCTCTGTGTTTCCATCTTTGTGTGTTTAGCTGCTCTCATTTACTGTTTTATCTGTGTGGGTGTTGCTGAAATGCTTTTGGGAGCTTTAACCTGAGATTCTGGCAAAATACATTTATATTAAAAATCGATTCAGGATTGAATGAATCAACATCACTTTATTCAAATTAAAACAATTTAAATAGGAAAATCCATTTTTTTACACCCGCCTCTAATGCTGGGTAATGTCAGCTGGTCCATGTGCAGCTGGCTGTGAGGCTCAGGGAGCGTCTACAAAGTGCAACACTGAAAGAACATCCTCCATACATATTGATTAATAACTGGACTCTCATACAGCGAGACTCAAATGCCTTTAAACATCAGCTTATCCTGCTGATCCAAGTCCAACACTGAGTTCGTAAAAACATGTTTGTCAATCATTTTGTTTGGTTTCTGAGGGAAATGATTCAATAACTTGCTGCTAATACACAACATTTCATCATATTTCCTCATAACCCTCTTTTGTCTGACCATTTGATCCCATTTGAATTTGCAATAAAGGATCCACAGAGTTTGGCGACAATAATGACAGTAGATGTTTGTGTGAAAGTGCTGGAAGCAAATTAGTGTGTGATGTTCTTTCAGTGTTGCACTTTGTAGACAGTCCCTGAGCACTGGTCTCACAGCCAGCTGCACATAGAGACCAGTGTTGTTAGTCCAGGTCAGAAGATGACTTGTTGGAATGAAAATGAGCTTGTAGTTTGTCTGCTTTAATAATGTGACTGGAAAAAGGTGTTGGACTTCAAATATGTCCATTTCGTTCACACTTTACCTTTAAAAGTGAAGCCTTGTGGTTCCTGGAAGGAAAAACACGACTTTTTCGAGTCTTTGTCCTGTTTTTATGATAAATGTACGACTTTAATGTGAAACACTCAGAGTTTTTTCTCTTGTTGTGTTTGTTTGAAGCTGCTTCCTGTTGGCTTCAGCTGTTTGGAGTTTCCATTTTCTAAACTTCTACATTCTGAACCTTCTTTAGCTCTGAACAGATGATGAAACACTGAATGATTTCAAGCTCACACTTTGTCTATTAACTTACATCTTTTATTCTTTATACAGATTGGGGAGCTGTGGTTTGTCAGAGATCAGCTGTGATTATCTGGCACCAGCGCTGAAGTCCAACCCCTCCCATCTGAGAGAGCTGGAGCTGAGCTCCAATGACAAGCTGCAGGATTCAGGAGTGAAGCATCTGTGTGGTTTCCTGGAGAGTCCAGGATGTGGACTTGAAACTCTGAGGTCAGTCAGCATGTTTTAGTTGATCTGAGGTGAATATGATGTGAAAGTTGTGCTGACACTAAACTGCAGACATCAGGCTGATATTATACTGATCCACACTGAGGATCTTCATGGTAAAGTCTGTTTTCTTCTTCTCTGGTTTAGTCCATTGACTGCAGCAGAACAATGTTCACATTTCAAACAGTGAGACTCAACGTATGGCCCGCGGCCCACACGCGGCCGGCCCACCTGTCAAGAGATTTATTCTAAATGACACTTCTTCAGCGGAGAGTCAGAGAGTGGAGACACACACGCTGCAGATTTTACTTGCAAGGGCGCTCACACTCTTTATTTATACACAAGAAAAATGAAAACATTTGTTCAGTGGAATGTTGATACGTGAGCATGTGCGTATCTGATTGTGTGTGTGTGTGTGTGTGTGCGTGTGTGTGTGTGTGTGTGTGTGTGTGTGTGTGTGTGTGTGTGTGTGTGTGCGAGGTCAGAACTGCTTGTTCGACTTCTTACTATCGCTGTGGGAAGATTCAGATAGAAATATCCAAACCCGTTTTATAAAGAACAATCAGTTCTAAACAAGGAAAAGGTCATCATGCAGTACTCTATCACAAGTAAACTTATATCATTAAAAGATTATACTGACTACTCAGTACAATTTTCCATTAACATTCCCTCCTGTTGTCACGTATAACTTTTAAGTGAGATATCAGTATCTAACATCTTGTACATTTTCTGTCACATCGTCATTAATCACACAAAGTCTTCATGTTCCAACAGGTCTGGGTCATCATCATCATCATTTGTCACGGCTATGTATGCAGCTACAGCGGAAACGATTATGCGGTTAATCATGAGTTTGAGACATGGCAGGATACATGTTACAAAACACAAAATAAAAGTAAAAACATTCCAACTCTGATGAGTAGTCTTTTTAGCACCTGTAGCCAGGAGCCAGTGTAAAGCCAAGAAAACCAGTCACTTGTATCGCTTACATAGTCCTGATTTTGGGCCCGCTGGATCTGTCTCAAGGCGTTCAGGGCATCAATCATGTTTGATGAGTTTACATTGTCTGGTATGTAAGTGCAGCAGGTGTTGTTGAAGAGGACGCAAAGTCCCCCTTTTCCTCAGTTTGGACACAGTTTGTGGTGTTTCCAAGGGGTCTGTTACCTTTCTCTTGTTGATAACACATGGAGTGGTTCTTCCCTGGGAGTTGGTCCAGGAACACTGGGAAGTGGATGGATGTATTCTGGTTTGTCACATTGAAATCGATCCAGAAGAGTTGATCACATGTTCCATTACTAAGTCCAACAGCATGTGGGATTGTATCGTTGGTGGTGATTTTGCTGTGTTAGAATCCAATGCCAGCGAAGCTAGCTGCACACTTTGCTTGAGTGTTGTTCATATATTCACCATATAGTGTGGGGTGTGTCGACGTGCTGGGCATATGAGAACAGACATAACAGTCTGTATTTGCCGATTCTGCCTTGGTCCTGTTGTGGATGTAGCGGTACCAGGCATTGTTCATCCACGGGTGGATGTGGTCTTGTGTCATGTCTCTTAGGTGGGAGTTGTCGTGCGTCCATCTTTTCTGTCTGCCTCGTGGTTCAGCTGTTTCTGGCATCAGCTGGGGTCCTGTAAGGGTGAGCGTCGTAGTCAAGGTAACCAAGAGGGTCCACCTTCCCATGGCTGTGTACAGGTCCGTCACACCCTACTGCTTGGTTACCCTAGAGTTGGTCAACGGCTGGAGGTGGAAGTGCGAGCAATGCTCAATCAGCACTTCACCCTCACCACTGAAGCAACCAAGCGAGGGTGAAACTTTCCTAGTTGATTTCTGTGAAGGAAGTGGAATCCTCTGGGACCTCGACCTTTTTTGCAGTGGCTCTGATGTATCCAGGAGGGTCTCTCCGCTATTTTGCAGGCAGTTGGAGTGGTCAGAAGCACTTGGTATGGACCCTCCCACCCTGGCGAGCTCCAATTTTTCTTCAATACCCAAGTTACCTTGGGTATTGTGTTTTTGGCAGCTCATACATGTTCTCATGTATTCTTTTACTGAAGTTTCAAAATTTATAGTGTAAAACTGTCGGTTTATTATAAAGATCATTCCTCCCGTTGAAACATGGCTCAAACCATGGCTCACTAGAGCGGCTGTTTTGTGTAATGACTTGGGAAGGATGGGTTTCCCTGCTATTTTCATTATGTCATCAGTGTTTAGTACTGCTCCGTGTTTTAGCCATGGTTTTTGTTATTTTGGTGGTGCTGCTTTTTGTTCGTCCTGCAGTACACATGGTGGAATAGTGTGATTTTCATGAGTTGTTAGTAAGACTGTGGTTGGCTGCTGCTTTTGCAGCTTTGTCAGCAAAATTGTTTCCCTTTGTAATTTCAGAGTCATCCTTCTGATGTGCTGCACATTTGCAAATTGCTAAATGTCATATCACATAAGGAGTTTCCTCCCATGTAAACGGATGTGTGCCATGATAGAACCTTTCTCCACACACTAGAAATAAGAAACTAATTTCAACCCTTGTTACATCTTATTCACTTATTTTACAATCCAGTTATTTTTCCAAATCTAGTCTCAATCAACTAATTTGCATATCAGCTTATAATGCGCTAAGTTGACTGGTCAACAGAAATGCACGTTCAAAATATTATCACAAAAGAGAATTTCCTTCATACAGTAAATTACTTGTGTTGTATCAATCAAACATGAAGCATTTCACAATTTATTGTATTACCAACTAAGTGTATTGTCTGATTACTGCTTGGTCATACCAGACTCTCTCTGTATTTATTTTTTCTCTTATTCTTCTCTATTTTTACAAAGGTTTCACCTATTGTCCTGCAAGCTGGAGAGTTAAATGTCAGCAGTGGATAAATTCAGCATTTGATAAGAAGAACTCTGTTAAGTTTTTCCCTGCTTTAACACCAATGACAGATACAGGCGCATGTATAGTGTGTGCTACAGTGTAAGCTGTTCTTCATTGCATGTATGTGTGTTAGTATGCTTGCATGCAGGGCCTGTGGGCCTCTCTCACCCAAAAAGGGCATTTTCTTAACAGCTGCCTTTCTCTCACGTGTGTGAAGAAAGGCAAATGAGCTTGAGATTATTATGCTGTTATATGTTACATTATACCTGTAATCAAAATGAGTACTGATACTGCTGTAGGCCACATCATACTTCTGAGTTAAAAGAATGTGAAAATCATTAGATTTATTAGATAGGTTTGTATTATCCTGTACTGCTGATTTACTGTGAGTGAGTTACACTGTTTCATGACATTTCATACTGCTGAGTTATGAAGAGAATATTGTGTTCAGAGAGTCAGGGCCTCTCTCTTTTTTTTTTTCATTGTAGAGACAACAGAGCACATTGCATGGGAGCAGAAAAACAGGGAGCCAAGGTCATAACTCAGGCTCACTGACAGGAAGGATGTGAATGCTTAGTTTTGTGGCTGTGGCACATTTTGTATGGCTTCTTTTCTTTTGTTTAGTAGCTTTCTGCCTTCACCTGAGAGGGTGTGCCCTAAGTATGTGACTTCATAATTAGAGTTTATTTAAAGATACCTTGTGGCCTTAACTTAGCCAAGTGACGTAACACAGCCATAGTATTTTGCTTACACCCTTCCTCTGTGTGGTCAGTCACTAAAATGTCATCTACGTAGAGTAGAAACTGTCTGTGCCCCTCAAAAGTGAAGCCAAACAGGTGTTGTGGGTCGGGGTGTAAAGGCACTGAGAAAAAAAATTCAATTCAATTTTATTTATATAGTGCCAAATCACAACAAAAGTCGCCTCAAGGCATTTAATAAGTCTATCACTGAGAACCATTGTTCTTTTGGAGAGACTTGATTCAGAATAGTGTGGGGATTTGCTACTACTGGTGGCATCATTTCAGTGATTTCATTTATTGCTCGCAGATCATGCACTAGACGGTATTTTGCAGTATTAGCTTTCTTCACCACTTAAACAAAACATCACTCTTTGTTTGTCTTATTAGTATTATTGTTATTATTATAAAAATTAAATTCTCCTTTCTCAAAAAACAGAAAATGAAATTGAAGTTGTTCTTGGCTGAGAAGCACAAAACCTCCTTCTTCTTTTTTTCCTTTTTTTTCAAGACAAGAAACTAAGTTTGAACTTTTCTGCCTTGTCACCTAAAACAAAGCAGACAAACCAGCTCTCAGCAAGTTCTGAACTTATCATCATCAAGGTCGCATGCTGAGAGCCACTTCAGAAGTCACAGTACTCCTCACTCAAGCAACACGTCAAAAAACAAAGGGCAAAAAACTCAGCACACTACACAAAGAACAACAGCCAAGACACAACTGACAATGCTGTTCTTGTTTGTTCTCATTGAATTTTAGAATAAACTTCATCTGCAATAGTAAATCATATGCTTAATCATTATGTGTCACTGTGATCCACAAGTATGATCACAAATGTATTTATTTTTCAACCCAACAAAACAAACAAACAAAAAACAAAAAAAAACAAGTTGCTGATGGCATGAACGCTTTACACACATGAGTCAGGGGGCAAAACAGGCTGCTGCCAAAAACAAATCAGAAGTGTGAGGGAAAAAACTGAGCTCACAGACAGCTGCATGTTTGAGCTCTCATGCAGCTCCTGCTGTAAAAAATGTGTAACCTGCTCATCAGCTTAGCAGTGACCACATATTTAATTCAGCTTCTCACTCTTGTAGCTTTAGCTGTTGTATACAGGGTTTAGCTTATTAGTTGTTAGTATAGGTGTGCTCTATATCTCAATAATGTCTCATCTAGGATGACAGGTTTTCAAGCAGGTCAAGTGCCTCTATGCACTTAATTAGTTTAGATATTTTCTTTGTTTTCTTCATCTCATATATCATTGTACTAAATTTGAGCAAACCTTAAGCTTAATGCAGACTGCTTTTAACAATTATCCACCTCACATCATAACTGACTGAGGTGCCTCTTCATATTAATATTATTTCATTATTAATGTTATTATCTTTTTATATAACAGAAATAATATATTACAATATTTTATTTATATTTTATTTTGTATCCACCAAGTGCTGCGGGTGATCTGCAGTTTCACCCTTTCCCAAGCTGGAGACATTTTCCTTTTCACACACTTTCCTTGAATGAACAATGACACAACCTTAATATACCTTATGCATCTCTCTAATTCATTTAATATGTGTTTGTGTGAATCATGTATTTTCTTTCATTCTATTCATTCTCGGCATGGACTTCATCCCAACTATGTTTCATTGTTAATACCAGTTTACAGGTTGTTATCCTTGCTATTATCAGTTTGAATACATTACAGTAATGCTCTAATTTAATTTAGCCTTTTGCGTTTTTACTTTTTTTGCTGTCTCTCCCTTTCATCTGTCTGGGTGGTGGCAGCCACAGTGGTTGCAGCTAATCATTCTGTGTCGGGCGTTCTCTGTGTCTTACAGTCACGTACAAAGTGTCCCTTTTTTCCACACTTCCAGCATGTAGTACTAAAACCACTGCTTGGTGTGTGTCTAAACCTGCCTCTACCTCTTGCTCTTCCACTATGCATTCCTTTCTTTTGGATTATTCCTGCTCCGGCTTGTTGTTTTTCTAAACATCTCTCATCAGGTGTTAATTTTGCTTGTTTATTCTCCATTTTCAAAGATTTTGCTGGGCCGTCACTGGCACGCTTGACTTCAGAGTGGTTTACTGATACGGCCTTCAACTCCACCCTAAAAGTCAAGCGGTATCAGTTTTATGAGATGAAACTCAACCGTTCTCCTTTGTCACCAGTACGTGAGCCTCAAGCAAAGAAAACGAAAATAGAAGTACTTCAGCAGCGTATTGTGCTGTAAAATCAACTTACTTCCAGACACATACACATATAGACATTTGCGTGCTAATTTGTCACGAATAGGGATGGGTATCGTTTAGGTTTTATCTGATACCGGTGCCAAACCGGTACTTTTGAAACGGTGCCGGTGCTTAAACGGTGCTCGAACCGGTGCTTAAAGAATGGAGAACACAAACTTTGTCCAAAAACCTCTCATGTTTAGCTGTTTGTTTGTAAAAAGATAACAATGTTAGCCTTTTCTGCAGCTATGGGGCATATATGGTATCACTCTTGGCTGGAAGCAGTGCTTAAACAATGGAAAAAACACAAACTTTGTCCAAAAATTTCTCATGTTTAACTGTTTCCCACTTTTTCTTTGGTCATTTTAGCCTTTTTGGCCAGGGTGAAGGGAGTATCTGCCATCAAACAAGAAGACAGCCGCATGTAACTACGACGGTGTTTGCTAGTTCACCTTACATGCATTAAAACCTTCTCGGTGGTTTTATACATCAAAATAGTGTTTCTCACCCTCAGACGTCTCACTGGTGGTTCGGATCGCCAGACTGAATCCCACCGCCGTGGATCAGACTATAAACCTGGTCTAAGAGGGCTGCGCACAGACTTCGGTGCTGGCTCCCCACGGCGTCAGGAATCAGTGCTGGATCCTGGAACAGAGTCACAGATAACAGTTCTGATGTTTCTGCCTCGGCTACGACGGACCAAAATAAATGTCAAGAGATTTATTCTAAATGACACTTCTTCAGCGGAGAGTCAGAGAGTGGAGACACACACGCTGCAGATTTTACTTGCAAGGGCGCTCACATCAGAGTGGGGGCCCTGTGAAGTGCGCGCTCTGTTCTTGCACTTGCCTTTATTTATACACATGGAAAATGAAAACATTTGTTCAGTGGAATGTTGATACGTGAGCATGTGCGTATATGAGTGTGTGTGTGTGTGTGTGTGTGTGTGTGTGTGTGTGTGTGTGTGTGTGTGTGCGAGGTCAGAGCTGCTTGTTCGACTTCTTTCTATCGCTGTGGGAAGATTCAGATAGAAATATCAGAACACGTTTCATAAAGAACAATCAGTTCTAAACAAGGAAAAGGTCATCATGCAGTACTCTATCACAAGTAAACTTATATCATTACAAGATTATACTGACTACTCAGTACAATTTTCCAATTCTTCCTCACAGTTCTAAGTATCAGACACAACAATGAATAATCCACAGCTGACTGTCTTTAGCAGGTCAAAGGTCACGGCACACAGCAGACAGTGGGAAATATTATAATTCTGATCATTTATCAGCACATATTCATATGTATAAAAACAAAGCTGACACTGTGAGACTTGATCAGAGGTGTGATCATCACAGCAGAGGCCTTTGTGTCAAAGTCACTGAGGATCAAACAGAAACACATGAAGCAGATTTTCCTGTTCTGGCTTTTTATAGCAGATAACCTTCAAAATATTCTGCAGTCCATCAAAAACTGAAGCAAACCATGAATCAACATGTGAACATGACCTGATGCTGCTGAAGTGAAGCAAAGTTACAGAGGTTTGATTACAGACACAGCTGAGAGTTTGAAATCTGTCATCATTTTAAAAGGTTTAAATTTCTTCAGTATTGAACAGCAGAAATGAGGCTTTGTTTTCGGAGGCCGACAGCAGTGAACACAACAGCAGACTGGTGCGTAATAAGCAGTGAATAATGCAGAAAACAGATTTTTGAAGGTAAACTGTTCTTGAAGTACACTGAGAGAGAGAGAGCTGTGCAGGAAGTAAACGTCAAAGTCAGAGAGAATTCATGACGATGTTCATCAAACGTAAAGCGTAGTTTGGATCTTCTTTTGCTGCTGGTTCAGTCAGTTTTGGTTGGAGACAGATGAAACCTGCAGCTTCAGGATCTGTGAGCTGTCCACTTTAAGCCCCGACGGCGTGTCCGTGTACGTGCCGTCGAGTGAACGATCCACGCTCTGTGTTTCCATCTTTGTGTGTTTAGCTGCTCTCATTTACTGTTTTATCTGTTTGCTTGTCGTTGAAATACTTTTGGGAGCATTAACCTGAGATTCTGGCAAAATACATTTATATTAAAAATCGATTCAGGATTGAATGAATCAACGTCGCTTTATTCAAATTCAAACCATTTAAATAGGAAAATCCATTAGTTTACACCCGCCTCTAATGCTGGGTAATGTCAGCTGGTCCATGTGCAGCTGGCTGTGAGGCTCAGGGAGCGTCTACAAAGTGCAACACTGAAAGAACATCATCCATAAATATTGAGTAATAACTGGACTCTCATACAGCGAGACTCAAATGCCTTTAAACATCAGCTTATCCTGCTGATCCAAGTCCAACACGGAGTTTGTAAAAACATGTTTGTCAATCATTTTGTTTGGTTTCTGAGGAAAATGATTCAATAACTTGCTGCTAATACACAACATTTCATCATATTTCCTCATATCCCTCTTTTGTCTGACCATTTGATCCCATTTGAATTTGCAATAAAGGATCCACAGAGTTTGGTGACAATAATGACAGTAGATGTTTGTGTGAAAGTGCTGGAAGCAAATTAGTGTGTGATGTTCTTTCAGTGTTGCACTTTGTAGACGCTCCCTGAGCACTGGTCTCACAGCCAGCTGCACATAGAGACCAGTGTTGTTAGTCCAGGTCAGAAGATGACTTGTTGGAATGAAAATGAGCTTGTAGTTTGTCTGCTTTAATAATGTGACTGGAAAAAGGTGTTGGACTTCAAATATGTCCATTTCTTTCACACTTCTCCTTTAAAAGTGAAGCCTTGTGGTTCCTGGAAGGAAAAACACGACTTTTTCGAGTCTTTGTCCTGTTTTTATGATAAATGTACGACTTTAATGTGAAACACTCAGAGTTTTTTCTCTTGTTGTGTTTGTTTGAAGCTGCTTCCTGTTGGCTTCAGCTGTTTGGAGTTTCCATTTTCTAAACTTCTACATTCTGAACCTTCTTCAGCTCTGAACAGATGATGAAACACTGAATGATTTCAAGCTCACACTTTGTCTAATAAACTTACATCTTTCATTCTTTATACAGATTGAGGGGCTGTGGTTTGTCAGAGATCAGCTGTGATTATCTGGCACCAGCACTGAAGTCCAACCCCTCCCATCTGAGACAGCTGGACCTGAGTGAGAACTACAAGCTGCAGGATTCAGGAGTGAAGCATCTGTGTGGTTTTCTGGAGAGTCCAGGATGTGGACTTGAAACTCTGAGGTCAGTCAGCATGTTTTAGTTGTGCTGAGATGAATATGATGTGAAAGTTGTGCTGACACTAAACTGCAGACATCAGGCTGATATTATACTGATCCACATTGAGGATCTTCATGGTAAAGTCTGTTTTCTTCTTCTCTGGTTTAGTCCATTGACTGCAGCAGAACAATGTTCACATTTCAAACAGTGATACTCAACGTATGGCCCGCGGCCCACACGCGGCCTGCCCACCTTTCCTGATTCAGAGAGAGGGGACCCTGATTAACTGTGTAGTGTTCTTCCTCACAGTTCTAAGTATCAGACACAACAATGAATAATCCACAGCTGACTGTCTTTAGCAGGTCAAAGGTCACGGCACACAGCAGACAGTGGAAATATTATAATTCTGATCATTTATCAGCACATATCCATATGTATAAAAACAAAGCTGACACTGTGAGACTTGATCAGAGGTGTGATCATCACAGCAGAGGCCTTTGTGTCAAAGTCACTGAGGATCAAACAGAAACACATGAAGCAGATTTTCCTGTTCTGGCTTTTTATAGCAGATAACCTTCAAAATATTCTGCAGTCCATCAAAAACTGAAGCAAACCATGAATCAACATGTGAACATGACCTGATGCTGCTGAAGTGAAGCAAAGTTACAGAGGTTTGATTACAGACACAGCTGAGAGTTTGTAATCTTTCATCATTTTAAAAGGTTTAAATTTCTTCAGTATTGAACAGCAGAAATGAGGCTTTGTTTTCGGAGGCCGACAGCAGTGAACACAACAGCAGACTGGTGCGTAATAAGCAGTGAATAATGCAGAAAAAAGATTTTTGAAGGTAAACTGTTCTTGAAGTACACTGAGAGAGAGAGAGCTGTGCAGGAAGTAAACGTCAAAGTCAGAGAGAATTCATGACGATGTTCATCAAACGTAAAGCGTAGTTTGGATCTTCTTTTGCTGCTGGTTCACTCAGTTTTGGTTGGAGACAGATGAAACCTGCAGCTTCAGGATCTGTGAGCTGTCCACTTTCAGCCCCGACGGCGTGTCCGTGTACGTGCCGTCGAGTGAACGATCCACGCTCTGTGTTTCCATCTTTGTGTGTTTAGCTGCTCTCATTTACTGTTTTATCTGTTTGGTTGTTGTTGAAATACTTTTGGGAGCTTTAACCTGAGATTCTGGCAAAATACATTTATATTAAAAATCGATTCAGGATTGAATGAATCAACATCACTTTATTCAAATTAAAACCATTTAAATAGGAAAATCCATTTTTTACAGCCACCTCTAATGCTGGGTAATGTCAGCTGGTCCATGTGCAGCTGGCTGTGAGGCTCAGGGAGCGTCTACAAAGTGCAACACTGAAAGAACATCATCCATAATTATTGAGTAATAACTGGACTCTCATACAGCGAGACTCAAATGCCTTTAAACATCAGCTTATCCTGCTGATCCAAGTCCAACACGGAGTTTGTAAAAAATTTTTTATTTTTTTAAATTAAACCTTTATTTAACCAGGAAGATCCCATTGAGATTAAAAACCTCTTTTTCAAGGGAGACCTGGCAAAGATAGGCAGCAGCAAGTGTCTCACAGTTACAGAAATTACTCAATCAAACACAGGCAGCAACAACACACATGCAACAATAAGTGAAAGAATACAAATAAAATAAAATTCAATAAATTTCAATTAAAAATAAGAGGTCAGTTAAAATGACAATCAATCTAATTGAAACAGTTGCATGTTATGGACTTGGCCTCAAGGATTCATAGTTTAGATTTAAAAGCACTTAATGAAATTAATTCAGTCATTTTCCTTCTGCAGTTTGTTCCAAGCCGAGGGTGCTAAATGGACAAAAGCTCTTTTACCAAGTTCAGTTCAGGGAAATGGAACAGAAAGCAACAAGTAACCATGCGGACGAAGAGAATACCGACCAGCATGTTTCATTGCTAGCAGGGAACATATATAGGAAGGCAACAACCCAAGTATCGCCTTATATATAAAACTGTATAAATGATTGTTCCTCCGACTTACCAAAGCAGGCCATCCTACCTGAGAGTATAACTCACAGTGGTGAGTCTGAAATTTACGGTTAGTGATGAACCTCAGAGAAGCACGATACACAATATCAACCATTCGAAGAAATTGAGCAGAAGCATTCATATATAGAATATCACCATAATCCAGCACAGGCAAGAATGTTGCAGCAACAAGCCGCTTCTTTGTATTAAAAGAGAAACACAATTTATTTTGAAAATAAAATCTCAGTTTTAACTTCAGATTTTTTACAAAATTCTGTACATGTGGTTTGAAGGTGAGCGAGTCATCAATTAAGATTCCCAGATATTTATAGGTGTGAACTAACTCTATTTTATTACCTTCAAGAGTGGTTACTGATGGGATTGTTTGGGCCAAATTCCTTGATTTAGAAAACAGCATGAGCTTTGTTTTGTCTGCGTTGAGAACAAGTTTAAGCTGAAGTAATGAGTGCTGGACAGCAGAAAAGGCTTTCTGCAAGGAGTCAATGGCTTGGACAAGAGTTGAACCACAGCTGTAAATAACTGTATCATCAGCATAGAAGTGCAAGTTTGCATCTGGCACATTTAGACTAAGATTGTTTAGGTAAATGATAAATAGAAGGGGACCTAATACTGAACCCTGTGGCACTCCGTTGTGCACTGTAACAAAGTCAGAACATAGACCATCAGATTTAATGCACTGAGTCCTGTTACTGAGGTAGTTTGAGAACCATCCACTGCTCTCTCAGAGAGTCCTGACTGGAAGAGTCTAAGTTTTAAAATACAATGATCAACAGTGTCAAATGCTTTTGACAAATCAATAAAAAGGGATGCACAGTGTTGTTTTTTATCAAGTGCAATAGTAATATCATTTATCACTCTAATTGCAGCTGTGATAGTACTGTGATTCTTCCTAAAGCCTGATTGATATTCAGATAAAATGGCATTGGTGTGTAAAAACTCCTTTAACTGCTCGCACACAAGAGCTTCAAGAACTCTGGCCAGCACAGAAAGATTAGATATTGGTCTGTAATTAGTTAACACTGCTTGGTCGCCCCCTTTTAATAGAGGAACAACAAAAGCTGATTTCCATACTGAGGGAATTATATTCGTATCCAGTGTGAGGTTGAAAAGTGTTGTGAGAGGCTCTGCCACAAAATCAGCTGCCAATTTCAAGAAGTAAGGATCTAGTAAGTCTGGCCCTGGAGATTTTCTAGGATCTAACAGTTTAAGAGCTTTACAGACCTCCTGCACAGAGAAAGGAACAAAGTTAAATGGCAGACCGGTGTACACCGGAAGGTTTGTACCGGATTTTACAGAGACTGGGTTTAGAGAGTCAAACAAAGAGCCAGAAGATATAAAATGCTTGTTAAAGCAATTCACCATCTCCTTCCTGTCATAAATGGGAACAGAATCCTTAAAAATATAGGTGGGTAGAGTGTGGGAGCTTTTACTCACTGAAAGAGACTTAATGATTTTCCAGAACTTCTGTGGATTATTTAGGTTCTCAGTGGTGACAGACAGATAACAGATAAAAACATGTTTGTCAATCATTTTGTTTGGTTTCTGAGGAAAATGATTCAATAACTTGCTGCTAATACACAACATTTCATCATATTTCCTCATAACCCTCTTTTGTCTGACCATTTGATCCCATTTGAATTTGCAATAAAGGATCCACAGAGTTTGGTGACAATAATGACAGTAGATGTTTGTGTGAAAGTGCTGGAAGCAAATTAGTGTGTGATGTTCTTTCAGTGTTGCACTTTGTAGACGCTCCCTGAGCACTGGTCTCACAGCCAGCTGCACATAGAGACCAGTGTTGTTAGTCCAGGTCAGAAGATGACTTGTTGGAATGAAAATGAGCTTGTAGTTTGTCTGCTTTAATAATGTGACTGGAAAAAGGTGTTGGACTTCAAATATGTCCATTTCTTTCACACTTCACCTTTAAAAGTGAAGCCTTGTGGTTCCTGGAAGGAAAAACACGACTTTTTCAAGTCTTTGTCCTGTTTTTATGATAAATGTACAACTTTAATGTGAAACATTCACAGTTTTTTCTCTTGTTGTGCTTGTTTGAAGCTGCTTCCTGTTGGCTTCAGCTGTTTGGAGTTTCCATTTTCTAAACTTCTACATTCTGAACCTTCTTCAGCTCTGAACAGATGATGAAACACTGAATGATTTCAAGCTCACACTTTGTCTAATAAACTTACATCTTTCATTCGTTATACAGATTGAAGTACTGTGGGTTGTCAGAGATGAGCTGTGATTATCTGGCAGCAGCACTGAAGTCCAACCCCTCCCATCTGAGAGAGCTGGAGCTGAGCTACAACGACAACCGGCAGGATTCAGGAGTGAAGCATCTGTGTGGTTTCCTGGAGATTCCAGGATGTGGACTTGAAACTCTGAGGTCAGTCAGCATGTTTTAGTTGTGCTGAGATGAATATGATGTGAAAGTTGTGCTGACACTAAACTGCAGACATCAGGCTGATATTATACTGATCCACACTGAGGATCTTCATGGTAAAGTCTGTTTTCTTCTTCTCTGGTTTAGTCCATTGACTGCAGAAGAACAATGTTCACATTTCAAACATTCAAAGAAGAAAAAAAATCCTCCACTGGATAATTCACGGTGAAACTCTCCAACTCTTCATTCCACCTTAAAGTCTGTCTGACACTGAAATCCAAAGCAAAATGTGCGTTTGCTTTACAGACAGCAGTCCTACACAAACATACACACATCATCCAAAACACAGTCCAACATCCAAATCTCCTCCACTGCCAGCATGAATGATGGGAAAGAGAAGGAGGAACACTCTGACATTCAGGGTTAGAATGAGTTTCATAAAGCAGACTGTGAAGATCAAAGCTGCATTAGAAAGCTTACATGAATGAATGAGTGGACAGAAGTGGACAGAGATCATCTGAAGCACTTCAAAGGCTTTAAATCAGCACATTTCTCTTTATTCTTTATCAACTCTGTTAGTTTCTCTCAGGTTTCTATGGAATGAAGCTAACAGCAGGCTAATAAGATGCTGACCAATAGGTTTCTATTAAAGGTTGTAATTTGTATATGAAAAAGTGCTTTGGCTCAGCAGGGATCAGCTTACAGGTAGAATACAGCTGCTGGATGGGATTAGCATGTCATAGCTATCTACCAAACTGCTAACTGGGGAATTTCAGGCCATCTATGGATCATTTTTGCTAACTGTTTATTCAGCTTAGGCTCACAGGGCTGGAGCCTGTACCCTAGCTGTCATAGGGCAAGAGGCGTGGTCCACCTGCACAGGTGAGCAGTCCATCACAGGGCCAACAGAGAGAGACAGAGAAGCACTTTCTCACATCCACACCTACAGCCAATTTAGAAGCACCAATGAACCTAAGCAGCATTTCATTGGACTGTGGGAGAACATCCAACCTCCACAGAAAGGCCAACAAGCTTCAACCTACAACCTTCTTGCTTTAAGGCACTAGTGCTAACCACTTTCCCCATTTCAGCCCAAATCCTGCATCTTCCTGTTTCTGACTCCAGGCCAGCTCCACTAACACTTTCTCATCAGACACTGCCACCTAGTGGAGGAAGTCTTAGTTCCATTTGAAGCTTCAGATTACAGTTAGTTCCTTTACAAAGAGGTGGAGGTGGTGGGGCCACAGCACCATCATCACTGAGTGCCATAGGACACTTAACCTTTGTTTCCATATGCTGGGAACTTCCTGTTGTTCCAAGGAGGACTGGAAAATGTGTGAAAATCTCCCAGTCAGTTCCTCACAGCACACTTCAATCATTTCCCTCCCACAGCATCAGGACCAGGGCTTTTTCTCTCTTTGGTCCCACTAAGAGATTTCCACACAAACACCTCATCAGTGGGACTCTCAGAGCTACCAGCCCTTTGCTACAATCACAAAGCTCTTCATTGATTCAGCATCACATTCATCTTTGCTCCTTGTTCTGCATCCCCACCATGGACTTCATTCCTTTCCAAGCCAGCCTTGAGTGTCCTTTATTCAGCTCATCCTCTGCTTTACTTTTACACCTGATTTTAGCTGCTTTATCTCTCTTTCAACAAGTTTCTGTGCCTCAATCTTTTTCTTCTCTCCCTCATAACAAGACAGCTTCTTCTGCCTGAGAACATGTTGGAGTGATTTACTAATCCAGGGCTGCTTATTGGTGAAAATACTTCCTGTTTTCAAAGTAATCCCCATTTTTCCCAGAAAGAAATGTAAGTAGAAATCGATGATCTAAGTGAAAACATGAGCCTTTAAAAAGTCCCAGTGGGTGCAGTCAAAGCAGTCCTTCAGTCCCAGTATAGAGTCTTTGGTCCAGACTGGAAAAACTGTGTGCCCAGTTTGAGCTCTCTTCAGTCCTGTGACCTGACAGACCCAGAGGGGCCATCACATCACATTTAGAAGCTCCCCTAATGGAGCCACAACACATGTCCAATACTTAGTCTGTCTTGTTGGACCAACTGGAAGAAATGATTCAAGGACTTAGTCACAGAACAGAGATTCAAATCTCCAAAATCCAACTGGCTGCATCAGGACATATAGTCTGAAACTCTGCACAGTTTCCTGTTTGAAGCTGCTTCCTGTTGGCTTCAGCTGTTTGGAGTTTCCATTTTCTAAACTTCTACATTCTGAACCTTCTTCAGCTCTGAACCGATGATGAAACACTGAATGATTTCAAGCTCACACTTTGTCTAGTAAACTTACATCTTTCATTCTTTATACAGATTGATGGACTGTGGTTTGTCAAAGATCAGCTGTGATTATCTGGCAGCAGCACTGAAGTCCAACCCCTCCCATCTTCGAGAGCTGGAGCTGAGAGGAAACTACCTGAAGGATCCATATGTGAAGCAGCTGTCTGATCTTCAGCAGAGTCCAGACTACAGACTGGAGACTCTGAGGTCAGTAGAGTGATGGAGTGAGTGGGTGGTGCTGTCAGCAGTATTGTACTAAACACAGTCAGTATGAAACAAAGATCCAGTGTTTCCTGTAAAGCTGCAGCTTCTCAGTGAAGCTGTGAGAGGGGAATGGTGACAGGCTTCAGGATTGGACACAAACACTTCCTGTTTCTGACCTTTATGGTCACCATAGTAACGGCTGACATGCTCTGATCAAACACTGTCAACAGCCAATCAGCTCTCTGAACAAAGCAGCACGCAGACCAATGACTGCATTCATTCCCAAGTTTAAAGCAGTGAAGAACACAGTCTGTAGGTGAGGAAGAATTTAGTGAGAGCAGATGTTTGGATGGAATTCCTCCTGTTAACAGCTGGAACCGTCCATCTGGATTGTTGGGCTTGTTGTTGGGGTTCCTACAGAGCTCAGAGTGGACACACCAAGGTTCTTCTAATGAATGAAGGTCCAAACTCAAACTGGGAGGGAAAAACATTTTCATCAACTTCCATAAAAATCCAAAGATTAGAAAAAGTGAAGCAACAATGAGTCCTAGTACAGTCCCAGCACTGAAGTCCCTGCTGCTCTTTATACTGGATGTGCTGCATCACTGACTGACAGCTGATGAAGAGTCTCTGGAAACACTCGTTTATCTCCTCTGCTCTTCCTTCTTCTCTCTGCAGGTGCAGCTGATGATGGTAAACAGGACGGTGTGTGTGCTGAGAGAGGAGGAGCTGTGTCCTGATGATCCAGAGAGGTTTAAGCAGCAGCAGCTTGTGTGTAGAGACGCTCTGACTGGGCCATGTTACTGGGAGCTGGAGAGGAGAGCTTCATCCAGCAGTGACTGACAGAGGAATGAGAAGAAGTGCAGATGACTGTCAGTGCTGCAGAGTGAACTGCTCTGAGAACAGCTCCACTGTCAGACACAATGTAGAGTCCAGCATCATCCCTGTGTGTCCCTCTGGATCTGACAGAGGATCATCAGTGTATCTGGACTGCTCTGCTGCTGCTCTGTCCTTCTACAGTCTCTGCACAGTCTCTGTCTGACTCTGGCTTCAGACCCTCCTGGATCAAACTCACCTGGAAAGACTTTCAAACATCACTCAATAGATTTGAATACAGAATATATTTGATATATACTGTAGATGTACTGTAGAGTTGCAGTTTGTCACTTGTAAATACAGTCTGTGAGCAGCTATGAGCTGAAAGATCTTTCTAGAAACACGAAATGTTTTCACTCTTCTGTTTCATTTTCATATATTTCCACAACATTAATATTGATCCCACCTGTCTCACCTGTTTCATGCTTTTATACATAATAACAGGACACGTGTGATCTGAGCGCTGCTGTGGTTGCTGTGCTGCACGTCTTCATTTAGATAACAGAGACATCTAGTGGTTCAGAGGGAGAACTGCAGGAGGTGGAGCTGTGTTTTAGCATGGAAAACTTTTTATCTTTTAGGCGCAGATACAAATATGACAAGTATCAGTGTAAGATACAAAAGGTCACATCAGTTAGCAGAGGGAACAGTGATCACACAGCAATGTAAGAATAGAAACATAACAGTGAATATGGACATGTATACAGATGGAAGCAAACAAACAGGAAGTAACACTACATTAAAGCCACAAATGGGAAGAAAACAGACCCAAAGGAAAATATATTTGATCTCAGGAATCCAAATCAGATGCTTTAGAGCAGGGGTCGGCAACCCTGGGCACGCGTGTCACAGCTGCCACGTGAAGGGTTAACTGATGGCACGACCATAGCTGGACTGGCCATCGGGCATACCGATGGTGATTTTTTTGTTTTTATGAGCCGATGATGTTTTGTAATTTATTTTTTTTGTAACGGTATAAACAATGAAAGGTGGTGGATTGGCCGGATGCTGATCGATGTGTAAAAATAAGTCAGTTGTTTGGTGGTGGCTATGGCGGAGCTTTCACAGAGGTAGCAGGTGGACGAGAGAAGGTGAGGCAGGAGGAGCAGAGACCCGAGGCGGCCACCGGTGTTGTGCCAAACTAGTGGTGCAAGGTCCACTTCAAAGGTGTTCTATGTTCTATGTTGGTCAGGTTAATCAAAATGGAAACTGTTGACTGTTTCAGAAGTTTACACATTAACCAACATGGTCCAGCACTAAACATCGCAAAGCCTTTAGTTTTTGGAGAGAGGATACTGCCATCAAATTCAAAATGGGCTAATATTTTTCTTTAAATGTTTCATTTTCTCACTTTGTTTAAAATACTGGTTTATAGGATTTGCAAATGATTGCATTCTGTTCTTAATCATATTTAACACAGCGGATCAAATGTAGGGAAGTGGGTGTTATATTCAGATTGTGGGATACATTTAGGAAATGTAAAACTTTTGATGTTAATGTTGTTTATTTGCAGGGTTCAAAAATAAATGTGTTTACTGTTTGAAACTCATACTTGGCCTTCTACTCTTCATGGCTACTTAACCAAGCTAACAGGGTGGACAGTCTGAGGAGATGGGAAAGAAAAGTGTCTGAACTGCTTTAAGTTTCTTGAAGACATTTTATCCAAGAAGTTTCTTCAGTTCTGAGAGCGACTGGTGGAGAATCCCAGGTTTAGGTCCCGTGTGAGTGTCCCCCTAAGAGGGTCATGGACTCCCTATTGATCCTCTGCCTAATCACACGAGCCAAGGTGTGAAAACGGGTGTAGGTCACAATCAGCCAAGGGCTGTATCCCAATTCAGGGTCTGCAGCCTCAAAGGCCGCATTTTAAGGCCGATTACGTCACAGCGACGCAACGAAGGCTGTCCCAATTCAAAGGCTGCTCAAAATGCGGCCTTCAAATGCGTCCTTCATTTTCCCTGAATTTTAAGGATGTGGCGGTGTAGACTTCATGACCCAACATATCCCAGACTCCATAGTGCGGCGGTGGGTGTGGATAATTTTGCCGAAAAAAACGGCCGAAGAGTAAACTTTTAAAGTAAGTACTGAATATTATGTCACTTATTTATGTGCAAATATTTAATAATGAAGAACATTAAAACATTACTGTTGGCCACATGTTGGCAAAGTTATGTGACATTAGTGACGTTTGTACTTTCAGCGTTTACTTGGTTTTAAAGCCTTTACTTTAAAATATACGCTGTTCGATTGTCGACCTTAATCTTACATAGAATGTGATGATTTTGTGGATAATTAAAGTCAGTCATATATCCACAAACACAACAAGCTGAAAGTCAGTGATGCTGCTCGGTTTGCAGTCCTGAATATCACGGCACAAGCAGGATTC
This sequence comes from Neolamprologus brichardi, assembly GCF_056152115.1. Taxonomy (NCBI): domain Eukaryota; kingdom Metazoa; phylum Chordata; class Actinopteri; order Cichliformes; family Cichlidae; genus Neolamprologus; species Neolamprologus brichardi. The sequence continues at coordinate 53,693,916 of NC_142106.1, read as the reverse complement.
ACTGCACTGTTAATGTTAGCTATGTTATATTGCTGCCTCTGTTCAGTGGTGTCGAGCCAAACGGACTTTAACGTGTGTTTGAACGAGCTGATGGTTCACTCGTTAAGCTGAAAGAAAGATGCTTTAATCACAGGAGTCACACATGTGTCCACTGTACCATCTGGGAACTCTTCTTGTTTAGCACTCGTAATAACACAAACACTAAATCCTCCTGTTTGTAGCAGTGTCTACACCTGAGACTGTCACCTGTGTGTCTGTCTTGCACTCTCTCTCTGTATCTTTCTCTCTGATTGTGGAATAAAAGGATGAACATGTATTTATAAGTTACACTTGTGTTTGAATCCTGCAGCTTATCACACATTTGATTTCCATGCGTGACAACTGCAAGTGTCCAGAGTGAGGACAGACTGAGGGACCCACTGCTGCACATCATCTGTGAGGCTTTGCACCCCTGATGATCCACCAGGACAAACTCAGCAGTGTGAGGAAGAGGAGGAGGAAGAGCCAGCAGCAGCTGACAGATGGAGAGAATAGACAGACTGTTCCCTGTTTGTGAAGGACTGCTAGGAAAGTTAAACATAACTAATTGTCTTTCCTGAATCAGTCTTATTAGGTAATGTTCAAATAATTTGATCATTCCAGTGTTTTCAGTGTGGGAGAAAGTACTCAGGGCCTTCAAGTTACACACTATGAAAGGCAGCAACACGTTTAATATTCAGAAACCTAAAGTATGTATCAGCAGCTGAATGGAGCTAAAAATAAATGTTTGTTTCAGTTCTATGAAGCTTTGAGTATTTTGGATTAGTAGCACTGCTGTGTTTGTTGCATCATATTGCTGTAATTGTTTATATGCTTTATATATTCTGAGCTAAGTTTATCTATACTGTTACATCATATTCTATAAGGATGTTATGTGTTTGTAGACTTTCTGCCCAGTTTGACCCATTTAGCAGAAGTCAGCCTGTTTAAGGCTCTGATATCTATTCTGTATGACTTAAAGCAGTTATGACATGGTCTGATTTTCTCACCCAATAAAGGAATATTTCATATATCAGTCTACTCTTCATTCTATCAGACACAGTTTTCACAGCTCGTACATTTGCTTTTTACACATATATGTAAGCATTGAGTCAAATTTAGTAATGCCAACATATTAAAAGAACAATATTTGTCTCTTATATATGATACATCTATATATACACAGTCAAAGATACTTGTCTTTGAGTGAAGATTTAAGGTGATAGGAAATATAAATAACTGCAACTTGAATCTTTGACACAGAGTTCATGCTTCAGAGTTCAGATGTTCAGAGTTCATGGACCGTTGAGGCTGCGAACTTTAAGGCTGCAGAACCTGAATTGGGATACAGCCATCGACTGTGGAAACCTTGCACGTGGATCGTAAACGTTGTTACAGAGTCTTTCATGTCTAAATTTGCTGTTAATAATTCTATAATTGTAGGAATCATCTAGTTTGCTTACACTGATTACGTTAGCACTTTGTTAGCGCTACAACAACGGTCAGACCCCCGAGGTATCTAAACTTTAGTAAGAATGTGCACTTTTGACACCTCTGGTTAGCATTTAGTGGTCAGTTTCAAACGTATTTGATTTTTGCTTGTTATGAACAAATTCACTTCACTACTTTTCATGATCTGTAACATCGATGCACATTGTTCCATTTACTGCATATTGCACTTTATTCATGTCTCTCATTCCACCTGCAAAAACATTGTAAAGGTCGTCACAGAGAGTTTTATATATGTATAAATACTAATATTCCCTATTCCATTCAGTTTTATTGCCCAGATGTTAGTTAGCATTTGTTCAATTGTCTTTTATATGTCAATAGATACGTATGTCACAAATAAAAGTGTCTTGTAAATTATGTTTTTGTAAAGAATTTTCTCCCAAATCTCTTACATGCTAACTGTAACGTGTTGTTTCTGCTAAAACCTGAACTTAAATGTGCATATGGTGTTTATCTTTTTTTCTCTCTGTTTTAGATGCAAATATCAATTTGGAGTTCTGCCTCCAAGCCAGAATTGCAGGAATGCACCACATGTTGGCTGTTTCACTGCCCTCTGTGCCCCACCTTCAGCCCTACTGTCAGGGCAAAGATTGAGCAGCATATAAATGGACACATTCAAAATGCTTTGCCTTTCAAAGGTATGTTGGTATTAAATATACCTCACAGTTAAAGTTATAAATATGCACTTCTTTTCAGCACCTCTGCAGTGTCTTTGTTGACTTAAAAGTTCTTTTTCACATTGTACAGTTCAGTTCATTCATCAGCAAGAGAAAAAAGTGTTTTCATTAATTATTTTTTCCTGTTCTCCTCATTTCCTGACAGCTCTTGTGATCCACAGCATTTTGCTTTCATTATTGAGGATGGCTTGGATATTTTTGTTAATATGTAAAATCTGATTGTTAGATAAACTGATTGCATTCTATACAACTGCATTTAAATTACATGTTGTTGTTTTTTTCTTTTTTTTCTCTCTTACAGACAAAATGATATGCCAGTGCACTTTCACTGCTCTGTCTGCAACATGACAGTCATACAGTGTGGGGATATGGCAAGTCAATTATTGTCATGTCAGCATTCAGGACTGCTCCCCACTGAACTCTCCGTGGAGCCCCATCTCCCTCTCCATGTCTTGTCTCCAGCATCTAAACCATTTTCTGAATCTTCAGTAGAACATTCATGTGCTCTACCCTCTGTGCTAAATGAAACTGTGGCTTGTGGAAAGTCCATGAAAATTAAATGCCCTCACTGTGATCTTAGTCTTCTTACAAAAAAACGTCAAGGCTCACATGATGAGGAGGCATTCAAACAGGTCAATAGATGTTTGCCTGGCCTGTCATCTGCAGTGTTTTTGTGTAGAGGGACTTCTTCCTCTTTGTTTTTCAGTTTGCAGAGGACATGGAGCTCTTTTTAAAAGCATGTGCTGACGAGCAGGGACTACGGGTCAATGTGGTGTTTGACATTTAATGGACAGATGAACGCACTGGCTGTTTGTTTGTGTTTTTTATGTGTTGTTTGTTTTTCAGTGTACAGAATTCCAGTTAAACTTATGATAAAATTTTGTTCACTTGTTTCCATAATTAAAGTAAACAATTGAAGTGTAAATGTAACAGCATTGTTTATACTTGTAACTTCAGAGTAAAAAGCTTATTGTTGATATTAACATTAATGTATTATCCTGTAATCAATAATATTTTTATACATTTTACACATTAACCCTCTGATCTCTATCCTGGTCATTTGGGGCCACTTCACTTCTTGTTCTTCTTGTTTGACTGCTACACTGCAGTGGACCAAAAGAATGACGCAGGTTTGATCTTAAGGATCTAATAGTTGTGTTTGTGCATGACATTGCAACGCAAACATGTATTTGCAAGATACACTTGAATAAATTATGATGCATCAAATATTACACAGGCTGCAGTGAATTGTTGTTGATACAGGTTATTGAGCTTTGAGTTTCCCAGTCAAACTTAGCTTTGACACACATGCTAACACTTTTACTCTTGTACATTTCATAACAAGACACCATAGCCAAAATATTAGCTCTCAAAAAAAATTCAAAGCTGCAGCTGCAGCACACACAACAACAAACACTGTTAGTAAATGTGTCCTGGAGTTTCTGCAGGTGCAAAAAGTGCTGCTGCTGTAAGTAAGACTAACAGCTTCCAGATCATTTATATTTTTGAAAAGATGGCAAGAAGGGCATCACTGCTCATCTCTACAATCTCCCAGATCTTGGAATACAAGCCCCTGTCCCATGAAAACCACTTCACAGTAGTAGGAGTCCACTAAAACCTACAAATGAAGAGTGATCCTGGAAGAAATAGGGCGCACACTAGTGACCTCAACAATTGCAAGACAGCCTTGTCCCCGATGCTTATATGAAAAAAAATACGAAGATTTATGAAACCATTAGGACTTTATTACTGTTTTATCTGAAAAGCTACTGGTAATATATAACCTAACTGGGATTTAAAGTGTAAAAAACAGAATGTAGATAAAATTTTGGTTTTGATGAAAAGGACTGGAGCTAATTTAAAGTGTCGGTTTAAATTCGGTAAAAGTAGATAAATGTTTTAATAAATATACATTTTACAGCATTTTGTGAACATACACAAAAGTATTCATTTTTGGCAACGGACAAGCTGAGAGAGTTTTAGATTTTTTGCTGTCCTTGAACAAAAATAATAGTGCACAATAATCAATGTTGATGTTAATCAATTAGATGCCCCAGACTCTACTATTAATAATACAGCGGTCCCTCGTTTATCGCTGGTGTTACGTTCTAAAAATAACCCGCGGTAGGTGAAATCTGCGAAGTAGCCAACTTTATTTTTTACAGTTATTGTAGCTGTTTTAAGACTGCAAAACCCCTCACTACATGCTTTATACACTTTCCTCAGACAGACACGAACATTTTCACACTTTTTTCTTTTGTTTAAACACTCTTAAAGTTCAAACCTTCGTAGAAACATAAGTCCATTATAAAATGAAACCGTGCAAAACGTTTTGTCGGCATTGTTGTGTTTGTCGGGGAGAAAACTTACAAGCATACAGTGCAGCACTTCAGGGTTACACTGCTAGCGAGCGAAGATTTATATAAATTCAACAAACTAATCTCATTATGTACTGTACAGCAGCGGTCTCCAACCTTTTTTGCACCACGGTCCAGTTTAATGTCAGACAATATTTTCACGGACCGGCCTTTAAGGTATTGCGGATAAATACAACAAAATAAAATGATACAGACAAAGACAAAAACTGTGGTATTTTGTAAATATAATAATAAACGCAAATTCACTGTGTGATTGTGTAACTTTATTAGCAGGGTCCTCCTGAAATGCACCAACAACATTGAGAGTAACATCCTCCTCTCTGCTTCTTGATGCTCTCTGGTCGCTATGGTAACGCGTAAATAGTTCTTTCAAAATAAGACACATGACTACAACACGGGAAAAAAGATCCAGGGAACCCAACTTCCCAGGGAACCACCCGGGACCAGGTGTTGGGGCCCGCTGCCATGCAGAAGACACGGCACTGGATTGATTAACAATGGTCTACAGCAATCAGAACGCACAAAACAATTTGCTGTTACAAATTTGCTCTACAGAGCATTTAATAATAAGAAGGATTATTAATAAATGTCTTTCTCTCCTGGTTTTGTTGGAGTGAAACAATAACTCCTGTCTCCAGAGGTCCACAGGTCCACTGGCACCTGGTCCTAACTTCACCCATGTCTGCACCCTCAGACATCCCACTGTGGAGGCATCCTCGCCTGGACCAGCGGCTGCCCTTGTGAGACAGACTTTATGGTCACAAACAGCCCTAATCTGAGAATGAAGGCTCCTTTACATAGAAAGCAGTATGTGGGGCGTGGTTATGGCGCTGAACTAGGCACACGTATTTTTGTGAGCTCCTGGCGATATTTTAGTAAGTTCCTGAAAACTGTCCTTTAACTGCGTGAACAGTGATAACTATTGCTTGTAACGAGTTATTATCGTATATCCGCGACATTATGCCGGCTAAGAAAGCACAAAATAAATCTAAGGCACACTCTTCTCTGAGTGAGGAAGACGACATCTCTGATGCTAGCAGTCAAGCTAACTCTGCAGGTGATGCTAGCCCAGGGAGTCTCCTGAACGTGAGTACTGGAATGGCCCATAACATGGATGTTATTCAAATACTCGACGGAATCAGAAATGACTTTTCCACAAAACTTGATGTGGTCCTGTCAGCGATCCAAGATGTTAAAAGAGACGTGCAGGACTTTTCGGTGCGCATGGATGGGGCAGAGATGCGCATTAGCAGCGTGGAGGACGCCGTTAACTCAGAGAAAGGCAAGACAGATGCGCTAGTTAAACAAGTGGCTCTCCTCACAAACAAACTCGAGGACCTCGAAAATCGCTCTCGTCGTTCCAACCTACGACTAGTTAATGTGCCGGAGAAAATAGAAGGAAATGACGCGGTGGCTTTCCTAGAGAAGTGGCTCCCCGAAGCGCTGGGACCAGCAACATTCCCGAGACAACCTCTCATCGAAAGAGCTCACCGGTTGCCCGGCCGGACGCAACCCAACCGACCACCCTCACCGAGAGTCCTCATCGTGAAGTTTTTAAACTTCCAAGACAAGGTTCGGGTGATGCGGGCGGCCATGGCCAAAGGGAAAGTTATTTGCGGGGGTCAAGAGGTCATGTTCTTCCCGGATCTTTCTACAGATCTCCACCGACGGAGGAGGGGCTTCGACCGGGTGAAACAGCAGCTCAGGGCGATGAATGTACGTTACGGATTAATTTACCCGGCGAAGCTACGAGTGTCATCTGGTGGACATACGCATGTCTTTGAGACCCCAGCAGATGCGGAAAAGTTCATCCGAGGTTTGCAGAATACAGAGGACTAGCAGATTATCTAATGGGAACTGCCGAATCCTTCACTATCTGCCCATAACAACTGTAGTTTGAAATTGTTGGATTTAATGGTCAATATCGCTCATCCTTACTGTTGAATTTTTTGGGGGAGAGTATTTCTCTTTTTTGTGTTTACTTTGGTTTACCGTTCCTTCGTTCTCCTCAGTTGTATTGGGCATTTTATTTATCCCTTATAGATAACTAGCCACGCCCACTCGTTGATTGGGCTTTCATTTGTGTCTTGGAGTGCTGGTTGTTCGACATACAGTCGGCTCTCCGGGATGAGAGTTATGCTACAAGAAAGTTTGTAATGATCATTGTATACATACTTGTTCATGTAGGATATACATTTTCGTCAGGAGACGCAATTGTCCAGGTGGTTTGGTTTTGTTTGACCATAATGTCAGCTCGGTTTGGTCTAGCTGCTCCCTTGTTTACATTGGATCAGCATGTGCACTTAACTGCACCCCAAGGTCAGGGGGAGGGCGGGGTAGGGCGAGGGGCTGTCCGGTTCAGGTTGACAGCTAAGGGGGTTCATTTATGGCAGATTTTGTGTTATTTGTTTGTGTTTTTGTATTTTTCACAACGTGTTGCTTTTTACTGGTTTACTCCCAGCACAACAGTTAGAGATACTGAAAGGTTTACCATCAAACAAATGAAGATACTATGTTGCACAATCTGTTGTATTAATAAGAATAGATGACTTCATATAAGAATTTTAAATTTACTTCTTGGAATGTGAGAGGAATGGTAAAAGTGGTTAAACTAAAACAGGTTATTACCAGGCTTAAACAACTTGAGTCATCAATAGCGTTTATCCAAGAGACCCATTTACTCAGAGAGGATCTGGTGAAAGTACGTAGGAGATGGCCAGGCAAAGTGCTAGCATCCTGTTGCCCTTCGCACGCGAGAGGGGTTATGGTGTTAATTCATAATTCAGTGCCTTTCCAAGTAAATAACACTATTTATGATAAAGCTGGCAGATTTTTGGTGGTTCAAGGAACTCTCTTGAAAGAGAATTTCAATTTAGTTAATGTTTATGGCCCTAATGATGATAACCCTTCATTTTTTGAGAATTTATTTCTATTGATAGCTACCCTTCCTGGTAGGATAATATTGGCAGGTGACTTAAATTGTACTCTCGACCCGAAGCTTGACCGCTCATCAGGGATAGACACTTCACACTCTCAAACAAGAAAAAAAATACAACAATATTTGAAAGATCTGAACCTCTGTGATCCATGGAGAATTCAAAACCCCAATAAAAGGGAATTCTCATGCTATTCAGCAGTATTTAAATCCCACTCCCGAATAGATTATTTTTTAATTTCCTCATCTTTGCTACCCAATATAACTAAGTGTATATATGACAGCATTGTGTTGTCAGATCATGCCCCAACCTCACTATTTTATGAGGTGGAACAAGTGAATAGCCGCTCAAACAAGTGGCGCTTGCACCCTAAATGGATACATGATTCTGACTTTATGAAATTTGTAGGAGAACACATTGATCTCTACTTCTCAATTAATACAATTCAAACAACTGCAGCCGTTAGGTGGGAAGCTTTTAAAGCATATATTAGAGGTCAAATGATAAGTTTCACTAGCTCTAAATTTAACAAATTCAAACAGACAATGAACGAATTAGACAATAAAATTAGAGAATTAGAGAGAGAAGTTAACATAGATGATTCAACACAGAAAAAACAGGAATTATTGACCCTTAAAGCTAAATACGAGGAGCTGTCTATGCTTAAAGCTGAAGATGGTTTAATAAGATTGAAACAGACGTTTTATGATCAGGGTGAAAAGCCAGGTAGACTACTAGCTTGGCAGATAAAGAAACTTGAATCTGACAGAGCCATTAATATAATTAGGAACGATCAAGGGGAATTATCTACAGATCCCACAGAAATTAATAATACCTTTGTCTCGTATTATAAAACCCTATATAAATCTGACAGCCCACTGGACCTGGTAAGCCAAAATACTTTCTTGGATAGATTGATCTTTCCCTGTATTTCTGAGGATATGAAAAATGAATTGGAGAGAGAAATAAATTTCAATGACGTTTCTGATGCCATTACGAACATGAGAGGTGGTAAGGCTTCGGGTCCTGACGGGCTTCCGATAGATATTTACAAGCTATTTAAAGCAAAATTAATTCCCCCATTATTAGATGTTTATTTGGAATCCTATGAAACAGGTCGCCTCCCTGCTACATTTCGTAGTGCCCTGATCACTCTCATTCTAAAACCGAGCAAAGCGCCAGCCGAAAGCGGTTCTTACAGACCCATATCGCTGTTAAATTCTGACTCCAAAATCATAGCTAAGGCTTTGGCTATGAGGCTGGAGAGGGCTCTTCCAGCCATTATACACGGAGATCAAAATGGCTTCGTTCAAAATCGTCAGGGGTTCCACAACGTGAGGAGAGTTCTCAATATAATCCACGAATGTGAAGAGTCACCTGATACTGCAATACTATCACTCGACGCGGAGAAGGCGTTCGATCGAGTTGAATGGCCCTATCTAATTGAGGTGCTTAAGCGTTTTGGATTTGGTGATCGCTTCCGCCGATGGATTGAAATTTTACTTGCTGATTCGGTTGCAATGGTATCTACCAATAATCTCATCTCTAGTCCTTTTGAGCTATCTCGAGGCACCAGGCAAGGGTCTCCGATTTCACCTCTGCTTTTTGTACTAGCCATGGAACCTTTAGCGATAGCAATTAGATCACATCCCTCGATCCATGGTATTAAAATCGGGGAGATGCTACACAAAATTGCAATGTACGCTGACGATACTATTGTGTTTCTATCACACCTTGCAGAATCAATACCATCTCTCCTGAAGCTATTCGATCAATTTAGCAGTTTCTCTGGGTTCAAAGTGAACGAAGAAAAATCATCCATTATGTTTTTAAATATGAACGAGAGGTTGAAACCAGTTGTATCCCACCCATTTGTGAATGCCGCAGAGGGATTTAAATATTTAGGCATCAGAGTAACCCCAACGATAAGCAATCTTAGTTCAGCCAATTATGAGCCCTTGGTGGTAGGGTTGTCGGATGAGATCACTAGATTAATATCATTGCCTCTTTCTTTACTGGGAAGAATAAACATAGTAAAGATGACTATATTACCTAAATTCCTATATATCTTTCAGTCAATTCCGCTGGCCCCTCCTCCTTCCTTTTTTTCCAAGACCAGAAAGCTTCTTTCTAATTTCATCTGGAACAATAGGAAGCCACGACTCAGACTCTCCCTCTTGTATTTACCATACGATAGGGGAGGACTGCAGTTTCCAAATTTAAAATGGTACTATTGGGCTGCTCAGCTGAGGACCACTATGTTTTGGTTTTCAAACGATATCTCCCTTCCCTGGTTAGCAACTGAAAGAATGTCCTCAAAGGGTCTGTCGTTAAATAGCTATTTATACTCAGCACCCTTTAAAACTTTAAAGAAAATTACTACTAATCCCTTTGTAAAAAACACTGTTGTTGTTTGGCATGAAGTACAAAAAATGTTGAATGACTCTCCTGGGTTGTCCTGTTTCTCCCCAATTTGGGGTAATGAACTCTTTGCCCCGGCTAAGAATGACATGGGCTTTAAAGCTTGGCTGAACAAGGGCATTGCGAAACTACAGGACGTATATGAGGAATATTCTCTAATGTCATTCAGTGAATTAAGGGCAAAGTTTGATTTACCGCAGAAACACTTTTTTAAGTATCTACAACTTAGAAGTTTTATTCTGGCACACTTAAACAATTCAGTGCACCAACCCCCACTCTCCATCCTAGAAACTCATGTTACAAAAAACTGTTTTGGTAAAAGACTGGTGTCCCAGTTTTATAACATGTTAGTTGAAAACCATAAGGATAACTCTGATAGTAAAAGACGGGAGTGGATTAGTGACTTACAAGAAGATATTTCATATACTGAATGGGGTAAAATATGTTCAAAAACACACACTCAAACCATTAACACTCGTTTGAGAATGATACAATTTAATTGGATAATGCGAACATACATATCCCCTGTACAATTAAATAAATTTGATCCTAATATAATTGATCTATGCTATAAGTGTAATATGCATCAGGGTACACTATATCACTGCCTGTGGAAATGTGAAGAGATCCAAAAATTTTGGAGCTCTGTGTTAAAATATATCTCTCAGATCACAACTTCTCCTGTACCGCTTTGCCCTAAGTTATGCATTTTAGGCTTGTATCCAGATGACTGTACTCTGTCGTGTGAGGAAAGAAAAATGGTCGATCTTTGTTTGCTACAGGCCAAACGCTGTATCGCCTTATGCTGGAAGAATGTTGGTTGCCCCTCTTTTAACCACTGGTTAAATAACTTAACATCGAGTTTAGCTCTTGAGAAACTGACCTATATTGTTAGAAAGAGGGCTTCTGAATTTTACAACATCTGGAAGATATTTTTGGATCTACTGAGGAGTGGGGATGTGGAGGGGGGAGGGGGGGGCGGTGAGTGAATAAGACAACTAGATAATGAATAATGTCTGACTTGCTGTTGGGAATATACTGTGTAACCTATATTATGATTTTTTTTTTTTTTTTTTTTTTTTTTTTTTTTTTTTTTTTTTTTTTAAATTGCATTTATTTGTATGGTTTGCTATCTTAATTTATTTAACTATGCATTTATTTGGAATCCTTTAGGATTAACACTTCAATTATCGTTATTACTATTAATATTATTATTATTATTATTATTATTAGTGTTGTTGTTATTATTATTTTAATGACTGCCATACGTTCATTTTATGTTGGTGTTGATACTGTTGAAAAAACAAATAAACATACGTTTAAAAAAAAAAAAAGAAAGCAGTATGTGGTGTGATGACCGCTGCATTAGCTCAAAATATGTGATGCACTGGCTGCTGCACTCTACCTGTACTGAATCAGTTTCTGTACCCAGTCCCAGTCTTTACATTTAATATGCACCCACTCCCTGACAGCATGAATGTCACAGTGTGTTGAACCTTGACTGTGGCACATGTCAATGCTCCCTGGACATCGTGCTTAATAAAGGAGATTAAATGTGATGTGATTATGAGTTTTGCTCTTTTGAAGTTTTTAAAAAAAAAATTTTTTTTAATACTTTCTTTTTATTGTTTTTCTTTAAACATTATACAGGGGGGTAGGGGGTAACAACAAAACAGAACAAAAAAAAGATAAATACAACAGGTAGGGTAAAAAAAAACAAACAAAACATCTTGGATCACCTTGTTTCTACAATTTGATCATTTCTCATTATCAATGTGTTGGTCTTTATCCTGTTGGGTTTATGTACTCAGTCCATTTCTCCCACTTTTTATGGTATTAATCTTCCTGAGTCCTTATTCTGTAAGTCAGTTGTTCCATAATTTGTATTTCATCTGTAATTTTGATCCATTCGTAATGTGATGGTGGGTCTATCTTGTACCATTTTCTTGTGATTGCCTTTTTACAGGCAGCAAACATAATTTTCAATATGTATCTATCTTCTTTCATCACATTTACCGTAATGACACCAAAAGTAAAATAATGTACAAGACTTAGATACAGCATAACCCAGAATTTTACCTATAACTAAATGAACATCTTCCTAAAATGTTATTATCTTGGGACAGAACCAGAAAAACATGGGAATGATTCACATTTACATCTCCACAGCTCCTGCAACACGGTTGTGGTAATGAAGTATGTTTGTTCCTAATTTTGGGTGTTATAAAAAATCTAATTACATTTTTCCAGCATGATGATGTTGTTGACAAAAACAGAAAGGTGACACATGTGAAGGAGGTTCAGTCATATCCTGATCATCCAGACAGATTTGATGTTTGTGAACAGCTGCTGTGTAGAGATGGTCTGACTGGTCGCTGTTACTGGGAGGTCGAGTGGACAAGAAGGGCTTGGATATCAGTGAGTTACAGAGGAATCAAAAGGAAAGGAAGGAGTGATGAGTGTGTGTTTGGTAGAAATGATCAGTCCTGGAGTCTTTTCTGCTCTGAACATTATTCCTCTGTGTGGCACAATAAGAGAGAAACACCCATCTCCTCCTCCTCCTCCTCCTCCTCCTCCTCCTCTGTCTCTAACAGAGCAGCAGTGTATGTGGACTGTCCTGCTGGCACTCTGTCCTTCTGCAGAGTCTCCTCTGACTCTCTGATCCACCTCCACACCTTCCACACCACATTCGCTGAACCTCTTTATCCTGGATTTGCGTTCTGGGATCCATCGAATGGTTTCATAAAGGGTTTCAGTGTTGATAAACTATTATTTCGCTCTGGGTAAGTGACTCTGTGTAGTTAGTCTTACCTGTTAGAGAAACAGTTCAGTCTGTACATGTCTGTGTCTTTCACTCAGAAACACATGATGAGATTCATGGATTCAGTCAGTTGATGTTTTAAACTAAATGATTCACAAATTATTATTCAACACAAGTTTGGTGAGCAGCAGGGCTCATCCTGATTTTTGTTTTTGTGCATTATAATGATGAAATAACTTTGTCATTTCTGTGGTGGCTTTTGGAGAATTAAACCATCCTTTAGAAACTAGATATAAATGTCATATTTTCCAACATTGATATTTTTCTGTGTTTCAGACGACAATGAAAAGATGAAGAACAGTCTGTATAAATTCTGATCATAATATTCTTCAAGATGAGGCTTCCAGTAGCAAATATGTGCGTCATGCAAAGGTTTATTTGCATGACGCACAAACAGACACAATTGAAAGGTACAAATGTGTTGTGCATGAAACGAATTCAAACGTGGTGCAGATGTGTGTCACAAGTTGATCTGGCTGTAGGCTATGGCACTTGGCCAGAGGTGGCGGTGGTTGATTCGAGTCCATGTTAGTGCACAAAGTAAACTGCACGCTTTAGTTGTGAAGCAAAAACACTGAAATCGGAGTAATAAAACGTAGGAGGGGAACAATAATGATGACAAGAGTCTCCCGATCGTTTACTCTTGCTGTCCTGTGAAAAGCATCGGCGTGGTGTTAATTGTTTGCCGTTTTCGCGATTGCGTCGCGCATGAGAATATCACCAGGTAAACTCGCCACATTTTTAAACATTTTGTTGTTCAACAGCATCAAGACTGACGGAGTGTGTTTGAGATAACCTCACAAGTGTCACAGATGAAACATTTGGCATTTTTTTGCTGGTTTGTCGGTAGCAGCTCCTGAAAGGCAAGTCTGCCACACCTCTGTTTGAGCAAATCCAGTTAATCTAAGCGCCAGTTAATCTGGAACACCGGTCCGAGTGTCAGGTGAACTGAACTTCAGGTAAGAAGTTATGACCTGCAGTCTATCTGGGTCAGATATAAACCAAGTTTAGGTGGAGTTTATTTTCGTTGTGCTGACTTTTTACAGTCATTCAGTTACAATAACTCGTACTTCGTACTAGCTAGCATGATGAGTTTCTATAGAGATTGACAGACCACGTGACTTTCGCGCATTGCATGTTGGGTACGAGTGGCAACAAAATCAAAACACTGGATCAAACACTACTATTTACAGCACCGGTAATCATTAATTCTGCGGTTTTAATCCATACTTGCATTTTATTTGCCCCAAAAACAGTTATGTACAAAACAACAGAGAACTCAGCAGGTCTGTACGAAGACAGACTTGACGAAAAGGCAAAAAAAGGACGAGGAAAAAATCAAAGAAGTGAAAGGGTCAGACCCATACGAGCATACAGAGTGGAGTAAGAACGTTAGCGTGCTGCCCAACTTTCATCACGCTCATATTTATTATTATATGATCCTGAGTGAAGTGTGAGTGCATACACTCACAAAATGTTTAGTAACTTCAGATCCCTGCAACAAGCCCTGGTCCAGTTTGCTTTGGTGATTTGGACTATTCCATTTCACAGCTGTTGTTACATTTTTTTCTTTATCTCCTGTACAGGCCAACGCAATCTAATTATCATTTCAGGTTACAGTATTACACAACATTCGGATTTCGGAGTGCCCCATGTGTAACGTTGGTACCCAGTCTGGATTTGTTTGATCCATTTCATAGGCAGGCTTCCCTACAGTTGTGCGGAAGAATTAGCGAATCGTTACATAGCACGTATGTCTGCACAGTCACTCAATTCTATGTTTGTTCACAATTTCTATAACCTCAGAGAGCCACAATGATAATATTATAAAGCTATAAAGAGTGATATGAACATATATAGAACTTACCAGATTGAAAATGTCTGGAGCACCAACAGATATCTGGAGATGGAAGCGAACTGGATATCAGCTCGTCTCACAGCTGCTATCTTTATCTCCTGTAAAGGCCAACACAATCTATTTGTAGTTTCAGGTTGTAGTATTACACAACATTTTCAGATCTAATAGAAAAAAAAGAGTGTTTTGTAATTCATTCAATTTTTCTTTATTTATAACTGGCATTATTGTTTCAGTCTATTATAGAATCTTAATAGAAAGAGGCTAAATTGTATTCCATCGTGCTTTATTAGCTGCTTTGGTGAAAAACAAATCAACAATGAAAAAAAAAAAACATAGTGGAAAACAGTTATTCATCACTTGCTTGCTTCAATACAACCCTTGGGCACATATATGCGGGACGTTTCGTGGCTGTTTTGATATCGCTCTCTCTCTTAAGCAATCAAATCTCACTGTGGTAGAAGCTTTACACTCGGTATGACCCAGGTTGATAGAGGGTGCACAGTCTGGATCGCATTCCAGCATTTTGTAGGCTGGTTTTTCTATAAAACACATCAACAAATTGGCAAACATTAGCCCGCAAAGCCACAGTGAACAAAGCAGCATAGCGCAATGAATTCAATTCAAATCAATATAAGACTTATTTGTAACCTACATCAACAATTATGTTATGATAAATTATGTAATAACTACAACAGAAGACTTACCTTTGTGCAAATGCTTGGAGCAGACTAACATGTGAGCTGGAATGTTCTGGGACGTTATATTTGGTCTTCGAATGGCTGCAATCCAGGCCATCCGTTGGCTCTTTGTTATTTCGGAAACGTGGCTTAAACAATTTCTCTTCCATGATGTAATCCGATAACAACCGATGTCTTTACCCGTCGGCTTCCCGTGGCTGTCATGCGACTGGCTATTGCAGTTAATAATACAACAGCTTCTTCCTATTTTTTGTGTTTCTTTTTATCGCTGTGTGACTGTTTTCATGTGAAAGCCTGCTTGCGCTAGTACCGCTTGCCTCTCGTTCCCAGAATCCTTTGCGGTTTTACCCCTGAATGACGTAACATTTTCAATCTTTGATGTTACTGATGTTGAACTTTATTTAATTCATAAAGTTAGTTAGTAGAGTTTCCAACTGCCCCGTAAAAAGACGGAATCGTCCCGCATTGAGAGAAAATATTACACGTTTTGTGTTGAGGTGAAAAGGAACAGTTTATCTAGCATGACGGAGTTTTCATCAGCATTGCTATAGCAAACTTTATTTTATTCATAAGTTAGTAGAGTTGCCAACCGTCCTGTAAAAAGACGGAATCGTCCCGCATTCAGAGAAAATTCGTTTCGTATTGAGCTGAAAAGGAAGACAGTTTGTCCCAGACTTCAGCTAGAATGGAAAAAGACCCAAAGCTGGATTTATTCTGTCGTTACGCTGCACAGCTGTTTCTTCTTCTCTCATTCTCTCCCTCTCCTGTGTCTACTTCAATCATGAAACTGATCAGTGATCAGCTGATCGGCTTTTCTCTCTTGTTTGTTTATCACCCACTTTGCGCCAGAAAGAGGAAACCAGCAGATGTTGCACTAAGCTTGATCAGCTGTTGTTATAATTTATTTAATCTTAATTTCTAGTATCAGTTGATGTTTGCTGGAGCCACAGCTGTAAAAGCTGCTGGTCATGATGTCGGTTTGGATATGTGGTGAGAGGGAAACATGAAGATGAAACCAGGAGATGTCCTTACTGAATCATCAGAGCTAAACAGGTGATGGAGAAACAGGTTTACCTTTTAGGTGACATGAATGAGTTGAAGGGAAGTTATGAACTGTTTCTGAGAGACAAATAACACCAGGATCCTTTTCTATGTAGCTGACAGCTGGTAACTGTGCAGGGGAGGGTCTAGCAAAGTTATGCCAGGGGGGCAGGTGGGGCATTAACAGGGAGAGGGGGGCACAAAGAAATACTTTCTTATTCTCATTTAAAATGTCTCGCTTTTAATAAATAATTATCTGAAGCTTACAACCAAAGTTTTTATCTGATGTAAATGTATAGAAATCAGACATATAACATCGAAGCAGCTGGAATCCACAGCTGTGTGTGTTCATGGAGCTGCATTTTCACCTGCTGGACATCACTACCTGACAGGTTTAACCATCTTCACAACATTGCAGAGGCCTTATTGACAGTATTTGGCTCTACATATCTGTGTGAGCAGATTTTCTCTCACATAAGTGTCCTCAGGTAGACCTCTGAATGCTGGACACTCGGAGACCTGTGTCTTTGAGTGGGAGACCAAAGATCACATTAACATGTGTGTCCCTGTATTAACAAACATGCCATATTGGCCCAGTTTATGCTTCTTATCATTGTTGTGAGGAGACCATAAATAGCATGTGCATTTTCTGCTGTAAAGTTCATTTGCTGTTATGGATAAAAAGTCTTTTTTTGTTTCAAAGTAGCTGATAACTATTCACTGATAGCTGCCAACATCTGCGAACAAATATAATTCTATAAAGTGGTTCTATATAGTGAGTAACTGTTAATATAGAGCAGGGGTGGGCAATTCCAGGCCCCGAGGGCCGGTGTCCTGCAGGTTTTAGATCTCACCTTGGGTCACCACACCTGAATCACATGATTAGTTCTTTACCAGGCCTCTGGAGAACTTCAGGACATGTTGAGGAGCTAATTTAGCCATTTAAATCAGCTGTGTTGCTTCAAGGACACATCTAAAACCTGCAGGGACACCGGCCCTCAGGGCCTGGAATTGCCCACCCCTGATGTAGAGTGTTATTAAATGTGTTGCTAATGCAATCATATGGCACACTGACTTCTGAGGAAATTTTAAATGGCACTCGCCATCAGAAAGGTTGCCGACCCCTGCTCTATAAAAACAGTTGTTTTTCTTTTTCAATCACTCATCTTAGCAGTAGGATATACATGAAAAGAGAAACAAATTAAATTTGAGTGAAAATGTACATTTTTTTCACTCTCTGATCAAATGACTCAGTGGCTCAAATGACTCAAACTTTGGTCAGTGACTCATTGAAACTCGATTCAGTCAAAACATCACATTTACCATCACTAGTGGAGAACAAGGTGAAGCAAACAAAGCGAAAGCTGATGCTAACGTGGAGACGGGGGAGCAAGCGCCTATATCTGTGAGGACGCTGCGTGCAGAAATACGGGCAGGACTGAAACCGTATGAAGACAATTTGGACAGCATTAAAATCTAGCTCGCTGGTATGCACAAAGGAGTCAGCAGGGACATATCTGCGCTGCGAGAAGAAGCTAAAGCAGACTAAAGCAGGCAGAGAAATTTACCTTGACCAACAAACCGATCACCCGAAGATGAAACGGAGTAGATGGCACTGGCACAGCTGATGAAGAAAGACATTATCGGATGGTAACACTCACTGACTGAGCTGATTAGCTTTTATTCAGGTAAAATATGTTACCATGCTGTTGAGACGATATTCTTACATCATCCTCCCTTTTTTTGTCTTTTTGAGCGAATAAATAAGTTTGTGAAAGCAGAATGAGTCAGTATATGTCGCAAGTAAACTTATAGTTTAACATTCAAATTGATTAACACTAAGGCTGCTTTAAGCTGCTTTATACAAAGCCCCAGACCTCGGTTAATACAAATAATATAATTTCTCGTCCTTTCTCCCTCTAACGCTCTACGAGGCAAGGGTGCTCTCTGTCCCCATTGCTATTTGCACATGTTATAGAACTTCTCGCCATTCAATTACGCACTGCAAAGGATAATAAAGGATGTTAGATCCTAGTTACCCCTGTACAGGTGGTCTGGACCGGCTCTCCATCCGAGGAGACTCCCTCAGCCTCTAACTGCCTTCGTCTAAGCGCCCGCCCTGCACTACCTCTGACTCTATGCTCTCATTGGCAACCTTAATGAAACATATTTGTCAGTCGCACTTACTGCTCTCCTCTAATGATCTATGGCACTTGTTATTGTGATGAGTAAAATTTAGTGACCTGGACAGTAGGTCCCAAGGACGTGTTATGATTGACTAGAATAACCTATAAGAACCCTAAATCTGATGTTAGGAGTTAACATACATAAAGTCTTACCATTTACTGTTTTAAGGAAGTAATAGAATGAATGTCCACAATTCTGTCTTTGAATGCACATAGATAATTTTTATTAAAGCAAGATTTCACTTTGCTCTTTGACGCACTGGCATGACTTGCAGTTTTGGTGCATTTCTTTTCTTCCACTCCACCCAACAATGCTGCAGCTCAACAATAACTCTTAAGTTTCATACAAACAAAAATCACTTCTCCTTTTTCTCATGTCTTAAGGACCGTTTAATTCATGCACATGTTATGGGTCCCAAGGATGAAGACCACGATGACAAATATGTTCAGTTTCTCAAATTCACACTTCTTTCCATAACAGTTACATTCCTTTATCATATCAATAAACACATCACATTGTCTTCTGCAGTGTCTTACTGGCTGAACAGTTATATTCAATAACAGCATCGGTAAATACATCACATTTGTTCCCTTCAGTAATTTACTGGCAAAATCACTATTTAGTGCATCATGAAACCCAGCTTATTTAATTAACTGTGAATGCCTCTGTTAGCTACACAGAGTTGCTCAGAGTGCTTGTGTTACACTAGCTCACTAGTCACTTTAACATAACTATTAACATTCACATCTCACAGAACTGGTTTGATTGGAGCATTACAACACGTTTGCACAGAGCATAGGAGTGCACTGACGCTGCTTCACGAGCGCTCCACCTAACGAGCGGGCTCGCAATGCGGCCGCGCGGGACACTCCTCTGGTTTTTCCCGTGTTTACACATAAATAACTCGGGCGGACCACCTTAACTCTCTCATTCATATTAATGGGGGTAACTATGGTAACAATAAACAACATTTTCGGTGCGAGCACCATTTACCGACCTGTAAAAGCAGGTGAAGAGCAGAGTAAGGAAGACACGATGCATCTCTGCTTTCCTCCAGAACGTGTCTGAGGAAGCAGCGGAAGGTGGGCTCCACTTACTGCACCCTGAAACCCCGGAGCAACCACCAAAGTTCCGCCCTCACTCCTTTCTAACACAAAATGAATCCCTGTTACATGGGTTTTCTATCCTTTTAAAGAAACTGAAAATAAATACATATAGTAATTAAAAATGTCCCGTTACATGAGTGTTTTACACAAAATAGTATTAATGTGGTCATTCCCTCACAGGGGTGCCACATCCTCACAGTTCAATATGTCCTCATTGCACAGATCAATGACATCAGAGCTGTAATGTTGTTCCTGTCTCACTAAAACTTCTGACATAAGGTGACATTTCTGGGTAATTCCTACTCCAGGGTGACCAGTTTGAATCCCTCTATTACTGCTGGGAACATGCTGCTAAAGTGCCCTTGAGCAAGGCCACATCCAGGTTATGAAGCCAACCCTGGGCTCTGCTTGCTGGCAGTGACAGAGTAGATGAAACAGCTCAGTGGATCCTAACTCAAAGCTAACAGCGCCCTGTCATCGATAAGTGAAATAAAGCTGACTCACCCACAGCTGCACACAAACACCTCCAACACCTACAGGTCAGTAGATCCACTGCTGTCTCTAATGGTGCACAAACTTTGCTTGTTCAGCGTTTGCTGCTGCTGACTTTGAAAACGCCTTCACGCCAAACAATGGAATCAAATATATCGACTCACCTTAGACTAAAGAGAAGCTCGGCACTGCTCACAAAACTCAAACACAAAAGGCTTTTTAAAGACAACAATCACTTTGACAGATACACAAAAATGACTGAGTACAGAGGAGCTGCTGGTTTGAAGCCACAGAAAATGTTCAAATGTTTAAACACACTGGAGCGTTGCAGCCGTGATGCATTTGTTCTGCTAAGGTCACACACATTAGCTGCCTTACATTTTAGTAAGTAGTCATCCTTTTCCCAGGACTGTTGGTCAAACGTTCTCTCCACATGTTTAAGGTCGAGGTCACTTTATCGTCTCCCTGAAGGAGGAAAGCAGATATTACTAAACATCACAATAAAAACATATGAAATGGGTGCACATGAGGAAAGAAGCCGTCTGCACTGTTAAAGTGATGCAAACATGCACATCTTCACACATAAAGCACCAACACCTCTCAGTTTACACGTTTAGCAGCAGCTGGTAAAACCCACAGTGATCTTGGAGCCTCCCTGAAGGACTCGTTCATCAATAACTGTCAGGACGACGATTGTGCTTAAACCTTCTGCACACGTCCTGTAGTTACACACTCGGGAAGAAAGATGACGTCCTCGCTCTCCAACATGATCTGTGTCTCATCCAGGACGCTCAAACACAGATTAGTTTCCAAATATTAGACGCACTGGTTCTTCATGCGTTTCTACCTGAGCACTCAAAGTCATTTATACAACATGCCTCATTCACCTGTTGGTGCATCTGTTTCTGTGTTTGGGTGTTTCCATCAGTGCCTGATGTTTGTGATCTTTGATCTATTCTGAGTTCTCTCTTTGTAACAAAAATATTGTTTGGCTTCTTTTGCAAACAAGGCAAAAGAATTTTAATGGATTCATTTACTGATCTTACTTTTCTAATGCAAAGCCGTCCTTTCAATGCTTTAGAAATAAAACCAAACAATATTTTTAAAACTTTCCCAAAATATAAAAGCTATTAAAACCATAAACTTCTGCTCCTTGTTTATGTGATTCTTCTTCTAGACTGTCTGTAATTGTTATTTCTAATTGTCAATAAAGTAGTTTTTTTATAAGATATGTTCTAAAGGAAGCTTGTGGCGAGGGAGGAGGGGCGACTAAAAGCCAGGTTCATATAGTGGGAAAGTACTCAGGTCATGTGAGGATATTTACTGGTGCGTCAACACTGTCAGATAAAAGAACGGCTGTTGCATTTGTTATCCCAGAAATAAGTTTCGTGATGAGTAAAAGAATTACAGATTATGTGGCAGTTTATACTGGGGAGTTGGTAGCGATTTTACTGGCTTTGAACTGGGTGGAGGACGCACCAGTAGGGAGGTGTTTGGTTTGCTTGGACACTAGCAGCGCGCTAGTGAGTACAGGTAATATGTCTTCAAGCTCTAGGCAAGATATTGTTTTTGATTTCATTTATTGTATAGAATTAAACACAGAGGGATAGAAGTGGATTTCTTATGTCTTCCTGTGAATATCGGTGTTGATGGCAATGAACAGGACGATAAGTTTGCAAAAGGTGCAGCAAGAAGAAGTCATGTAGGTTTGACTATAAAACACAGTAAACGTGAGGTGAAGAGTATAATCAAGGTAAAGATGAATGACGAGTGGCAGGCACAATGGGACAGAGACGGGAAAGGCAGATATTATTATACAGAAAACAGTTGGGCAGTGTAGAAGAAGCTGCAGGAGAGACGAGGATATAATCTGCAGAGTAAGATTTGGTCACACAGGCTTGAATAGCACACTTATAAAGATAAACATGACACAGGGAAGTGTGACTTCTGTGGACAAGAGGAGACGTTTGACAGGTTGTTAGCATAGTCAGGATGCTTGATGGAAAAAAGGATGTTTGATATGAAAGGAAGGTTGGAGATTGGCCTATAATTAGCTAAGACTGCTGGGTCTAGAGATGCTTTTTGAGTAAAGGTTTAACTACAGCCACCTTGAAGGCCTGTGGTACATAGCCGATTATTAGAGATAGGTTGATCATATTTTAGATCGAAGAATTAATTAATGGCAGGACTTCTTTGAGCAGTTTTGTAGGAATGGGGTCTAAAAGACACGTTGATGGTTTGGAGGAAGTAATTATCTAAGTTAACTCAGAAAGATCAATTGGAGAAAAAGAGTCTAACTTAACATCAATGGTACTAAGAGTAGCTGTAGATAATATTACGTCTGTGGGATGATTATTGGTAATTTTATCTCTAATGATAAAAAATTTATTTGTGAAGAAGTTCATGAAGTCATTACTAGTTAACGTTAAAGGGATGGTTGGCTCAAAAGAGCTCTGACTGTTTGTCAGCCTGGCTACAGTGATGAAGAGAAACCTGGGGTTGTTCTTATTTTCTTCAATCAGTGACGAATAGTAAGATGTTCTGGCTTTGCGGAGGGCTTTCTTATAAAGCAACAAACTATTTCTCCAGGCTAAATCGCAGCCATCGCTGCTGCGCTTCACTATTCACTCTCCCACCTGGAAAACAAAGACTCCTACATCAGGGTACTTTGAATTGATTACAGCTCTGCTTTCAATACAGTGATCACACACAAACTCACTCACAAGCTGGCAACACTCGGCCTGCACCCCACCTTCTGTGACTGGCAACAGGACTTTTTGACTGGCAGGCCTCAGTCTGTCAGGATCGCCAACCAGACTTCAGCCAGTATTATCACAAACACTGGCGTCTCACAGGGTTGCGTCCTCATCCTCTACACCCTGGTCACCCATCACTGTGTCGCCTCCCACAAAGATAACATCAATTTGAAGTTCACGGATGACACTGCAGTGATCGGTCGCATCACTGGAGAGGACGACGTGGCATATAGGAGAGAGGAGGCTGGTCTGGTGTCAAGGTGTGAGGACAACAACCTCACCCTCAACACTAATAAGACAAAGGAGATGATAGTTGATAGATGCTTTTCTCCTGTTTTGGCTTCCCTTCATTGGCTTCCTGTTAAATCCAGAATTCAAAATCCTGCTCCTCACATACAAGGTCTTAAATAATCAGGCCCCATCTTATCTTAATGACCTTGTAGTACCATATCACCCTATTAGAGCACTTCGCTCTCACACTGCAGGCCTACTTGTTGTTCCTAGAGTATTTAAAAGTAGAATGGGAGGCAGAGCCTTCAGTTTTCAGGCCCCTCTTCTGTGGAACCAGCTTCCAGTTTGGATTCAGGATACAGACACTATCTCTACTTTCAAGATTAGGCTTCAAACTTTCCTTTTTGCTAAAGTATATAGTTAGGGCTGGACCAGGTGACCCTGAATCCTCCCTTAGTTATGATGCAATAGACGTAGGTTGCCGGGGATTCCCATGATGCATTGAGTTTTTCCTTTCCAGTCACCTTTCTCACTCACTATGTGTTAATAGACCTCTCTGCATCGAATCATATCTGTTATTAACCTCTGTCTCTCTTCCACAGCATGTCTTTATCCTGTCTTCCTTCTCTCACCCCAACCGGTCGCAGCAGATGGCCGCCCCTCCCTGAGCCTGGTTCTGCCGGAGGTTTCTTCCTGTTAAAAGGGAGTTTTTCCTTCCCACTGTCGCCAAAGTGCTTGCTCATAGGGGGTCATATGATTGTTGGGTTTTTCTCTGTATCTATGAAGCGCCTTGAGGCGACTTTTGTTGTGATTTGGCGCTATATAAATAAAATTGAATTGCATTGAATTGGATAGTGGACACAAGGAAGAAGAAGAGGCCTCACCAGCCGCTGTTTTTCCCCGTTCCTTGAAGTGGAGAGGGTGAGCAGCAGTACCTGGGCGTCCACATCAGTGAGGACCTCCCCTGGACACTGAACACCACACAGCTGGTCAAGAAGGCTCAGCAGCTGCTATATTTCCTGAGGAGGCTGAGGAAATTTGGTATGTTGGCCAAGATCCTCAGCAGCTTCTACAGCTGCATTGTGGAGAGCACACTGACCAGCTGCATCACTGCATGGTACGGCAGCAATACTGCTATGGACCGCAAACGCCTGCAGAGTGATAACAACTGTGGAGAAGATCATCAGGACCCCACTGCTCTCTCTGCAGAGCATCTACCATCGCAGAGTCCAGAGGAGAGACACACCTCTGCCCTCGAGACGAAGGTTCAGAAGTGTGAAATCTAGAACATCCAGACTCAACAACTCCATCTTCCCCACTGCTATCAGACTCCTGAACAGCTGACCGACCTCAAACTGCAGTTTGCACATCAGGTCATTTTGCACACTAAGTTCATTTTGCACATTAAACTCTTTTGTACATCCATGTACATCGACATCTGCAGACCACACGTGTCTTCAATTACTTATTTGTACTTATTTGCAGTTATTTATCTTTTTATTTTATTTTTTAAGTTATTTTTTATCCTTATTTGTATCTTTTTATTTATTCTTATCTTGTTCTTTGAACCCTTATCGAACTTGGCATTGTGCATGCTATTTCTTCTGTACATATGACAATAAACGCTTTGAATCTTGAATCTTTGAATCTTGAATCTGTACACATCTGTATGTTTCAGCTTTGTCCTTCAGTCACAACATGGTTCATCTTCATCTTAACTTCCTGTGAGCTTCTATCGTGGTTAAAGCTCATGAATCCTCTGGACATCAAACACTGATGGTCTTATTGGAGCTGAGTGAAGTTTGATGGCTTTATTATCCACGCTGTGACACATGGCAGCTGTCAGAGCAGAACACATGAAGTCAGCAGGTGTGATTAAATTCAGGGACACAGACCCCCTGTTGATCCTCTACCTAATCACACAAGCCAAGGTGTGAGAACGGGTGTGGGTCGCAATCAGCCAAGGTTTTGGGTGAACTAATTGTGAGACCTAGCCCCCCTGACATGTGATTTCCTGTGAAATCACATGTTGAAACGTCTTCAATCAACTTAAAGAAGTCCAGACGCTTTTCTTTCCAAGCTCCTTCAACTACATCATTCATTGAACAGCTTCCAGCTTCTTTTGCTTTGCTACAGTTTGGATGGATTTGCATTTAAAGATGCAACAAGACTAAAATGGTTAGGGTCAGGAGGTCAAAGGTCAGAGCTCCTGTGGGTCTGAGGGCGGCCTCATGCTAGAGAAGGATGAAGGAGTCTGACCTGAGTCAGTGTTTGACATGAACACATCAGCACTGCTATCAGTGAGCCTAATGACAGCCGTTAGCATCATTTCAGTGTTTCAGTCATTTAAAAACACTTCCTGTCACTGTGGTGGTTACAGTGACATCATGCAGTTTGTGTTTTGACCTCCAGAGGGCGACAAATCAGCACAGACAGAGAGCTCCATTCAAACTTTGCTGCCATCAGTAATACTTCTTCAAATATAATCATCAGTGTTTGAGCAGTTATGATATCAGGGACAATCTAGACATGTGTGACAATACTGAACATGTCACACGACACACCTTAAACATCATGTGATCCACTCTCAGTCTGCACTTTGATTCATTACTTCAACACGTTGAAATGAGATTTGAGGAAACCTTCAGTGAAATAAATCTTTCATGGATTCATGTGAACAGCAGATGAACTTTGTACCAACAACATCTTCAATAACAGAGTCTGAATGAAGCTCAGGTGTTGATGCTGCTCACTGATTGGACGGTTGGTTTTAGCTCTGCTCTCAGTCTTTACTGCACAAGTGAAGGTAGAAAGTGTGACTGGATCTATAGACTGGAAACAGAGAAACATGCTGAACATTTGAAGCTTTGCAGCAGAAATGTTCATGTTACAAATACAGCAGAGCTGATCTGGGATCAGTGTGTTCACACCTGCAGCTACAACAAGGTTTCATGTCTCCACACGTCAGCATGTGAACTTTACTCTGACTCAGTCTGAGCAGTCAGACGGCATATTTTTAAAGTTAACACATCAGCACACACAGAGCTGAGCCCCTCCCACCTGTGCTGAGTTTCAGGTGGAGTCCTGTCTCCTTCCAGGAAGCAGCTCACCTGTGTGTCCGTGTTTAGTGTCCAGGTGTGGAGTGGAGCTTGTTGTTGGTGTGTGAAGAAACTATAAGTTTGCTTTGTTTCCTCCTTTAACAGTTTGTCTTTAGGAACTTTACTGTTTGTTCAGCTCACATTTGATTTCTTCACACAACAAACTGTGTGTTTGTATTTCTGGTCTCTCCATTAAAGTCAGTGTGTAATGTTTTCCTGGCTAACATCAGCTGTGTGCAGCTTAGTTCCAGCACAAATCTGCCGCTCCATAGTTCACGGTAACGGACTCACAGCTGGACCAACGAGGCCGAGTGTGTCGCCACTCTGAGCTACGTTCCTGTTTTGTGTACTTATAGTTTGTGCTGTGTCCCAATTAAGAGAGTGCACGCTTGAAGTACGCGCACTACGCGCACTACGTACAGTGCGTACTATAAGTACGAGAAGTGCAGAAGTGAGAGGTTTGTGAAATGGGACAGTCTAGCCTTCGTCAAGCTGCTCAGGTTGCCTAGCAACCATGATACTAACAGCGAGAAACGTTTCATACAGCTTTGTTTGACAGAAATGAAGGAGAAAAAATGTTTTGTTGCTCATCCATTTTTTTCATGACATCACTTTGATTAGTTGAGTATCTGAGGCTGAGACCACAGGACTGTAAAACATGATTGTTGGGCTTCATCTCTGTACTGAACAGTCATTTTAAGATTAGTTAGTAAATAACAATTAGCTAATGTTGACCATGAGACTAAAATCATCTCACTGTGATAATGTAAATATAATATGGCCAATATTATATGTATTGTCAGATTATTATGATATATATATATATATATATATATATATATATATATATATATATATATATATATATATATATATATATATATATTACAGCAGTGAGCTTGAACTCTGTGTCAAAGATTCAAGTAGAAGTTATTTATATTTCCTATCACCTTAAATCTTCACTCAAAGACAAGTATCTTTGACTGTGTATATATAGATGTATTATATATAAGAAACAAATGTTGATGTTCAGTATGTTGGCATTACTAAATTTGACTCAATGCTTACATATATGTGTAAAAAGCAAATGTACGAGCTGTGAAAACTGTGTCTGATAGAATGAAGAGTAGACTGATATATGAAATATTCCTTTATTGGGTGAGAAAATCAGACCATGTCATAACTGCTTTAAGTCATACAGAATAGATATCAGAGCCTTAAACAGGCTGACTTTTGTTAAATGGGTCAAACTGGGCAGAAAGTAAACAAACACATAACATCCTTATAGAATATGATGTAACACAATAGATCAACTTACCTCAGAATATATAAAGCATATAAACAATTACAGCAATATGATGCAACAAACACAGCAGTGCTACTAATCCAAAATACTCAAAGCTTCATAGAACTGAAACAAACATTTATTTTTAGCTCCATTCTGCTGCTGATACAAACTTTAGATTTCTGAATATTAAACTTGTTGCTGCCTTTCATAGTGTGTAACTTGAAGGTCCTGAGTACTTTCTCCCGCACTGAAAACACTGGAATGATCAAATTATTTGAACATTACCTAATAAGACTGATTCAGGACAGACAATTAGCAGTCCTTCACAAACAGGGAACAGTCTGTCTATTCTCTCCATCTGTCAGCTGCTGCTGGCTCTTCCTCCTCCTCTTCCTCACACACTGCTGAGTTTGTCCTGGTGGATCATCAGGGGTGCAAAGCCTCACAGATGATGTGCAGCAGTGGGTCCCTCAGTCTGTCCTCACTCTGGACACTTGCAGTTGTCACACATGGAAATCAAATGTGTGATAAGTTGCAGGATTCAAACACAAGTATAACTTATAAATACATGTTCATACTTTTATTCCACAATCAGAGACAAAGAAACAGAGAGAGAGTGCAGGACAGACAGACAGGTGACAGTCTCAGGTGTATACACTGCTACAAACAGGAGGATTTAGTGTTTGTGTTATTACGAGTGCTAAACAAGAAGAGTTCCCAGATGGTACAGTGGACACATGTGTGACTCCTGTGATTAAAGCATCTTTCTTTCAGCTTAACGAGTGAACCGTTTAAAATGAACATACTTTTCTTTTCTATTTTATTGAAAACACTTTACAGAAAGTACAATTATTTACAATGAACTGTACATGCAACACAGCAGTTTTATGAATATTCAACAAGAGCAAGTTTCATTTGGCCCTGGTTTGACAACCACACTGGGGCACATATTCACCAAAACACAGCACACCTTAACAATCTTATCAAGCAGTGTTGTGCGCCGGTCTGAGTTTGACACAGGTATGTCGTCGTGCCCCATGTGCAGCGTTGGAGCCCAGTCTGGATTTGTTACATCCATTTCATATGCTGGTTTGAATGCAATAATGCCAAATAATAAGCCTCTCCGTCAACATGACGTGGTTCTGCAGCATCACACATTAGGATGCTTTATCTAATTCTCTATGACCTCAGCGCATTCAAAATAACACTAAAAGTCTATTAAGAGAGATATGAATTTATTTAGAACTCACCAGAAAGAAAATGCTGCGAGCAAACCAACAAAAATGGCAGAGAACTCGATATCCACTCGTCTGACCGCTGCAATCCAAGCTTGACGTGTTCGTTTAGAATGTTGTTCACACCTGTTGAACTGACTGAAACTTCTAGTCACAGTGAATCAGTGTGTGTCAGTGAATGCATCGTGTGTGCTTCGTGGCTCCATCGATTGGACTGATAGTAGAGCAGCTGATGGCAGCTTCGTCTGCCTCACACTGCTGTCTGACTGCATTCAGCTGACACTGAGATGAAGCAGGAAAGAAGCAGCTGATATTTGGACAGCACACATGATGTAAAGGAGGATTTCAGTTGATGTGCACATGAATGATTTGTGTTTCCTCTGCAGGTGAAGGTAGAAAGTGTGTGTGAGCTGATGTGAATTGAGCAGCATGGATCAGTGTGAGGACAGAGAGGAGGGAGTCCCTCCCTCTAAAAGCACTCTGTGTGGGGAACATGAGAGCCAGACCAAAGCTCAGAGGTGAGATGACCATCTCTAACTGTCCATGACTCTTCTCCATGTCACAGCTCAGCACTCACATCACTGCTCCATCATTATTCACAGGAACCAGCCTGGACCTCCACCCAGCTCTGTGTCCTTACAGAGTGACGCGCCTGGAGGTTTCCTCATTGATTTTAAAGTCTCTGCTGCAGAGAGGTGAGCTGTTAGTAACAAGAACTCTCTGATTTAAATGATTTTGATGTTTCCTGGTTTCTAAAATGCATCTCTGTAGACAGTGTTGGGAAGGTTACTTTTAAAATGTATCCCATTACAGATTACAGAATACATGCCCCAAAATGTATTCTGTAACGTATTCCGTTACGTTACTCAATGAGAGTAACGTATTCTGAATACTTTGGATTACTTAATATATTATCATGCTGTTTACAACTACATGAATGTACTATTGCTGTGATTTATTACTGTTACTGAAAGTCCGCAGCTCCGAACCGTAGTAAAGGGACCTCTGGCTAATATGGTGGGTTCTGTGTCGGGCTCGTAGCCGAAAACTAGCTTTACTTTGTTGTCTGGGTCAACTTTGCTAGCGAGAGACAGAGAGAGGCGTTGAAAGGCTGCTCCAACGGAACTTATTGTTTTTGGAGGAAAACACGAACACGGTGTACAGTCGAGTCTTAATAGCTTACTTACAACTGGGCTCGTCAGGCTCTCTTCTTGGCTGCAGTGGTTATTATTATATTTACATGCCTCCAGCTCCCGTTTTTGCTCGATGACAACTCCTACTTCTCCTTTTTCTCCCTCCCTCGCTCACAGACACATAACATGTATGGCAGTCCATTCTCCCTGCAGCACGGACTACACTGCCTATGATGCTACATTCTTTAGAGCTATACCTGTAGCATTCTGCCTATTAGCTTAGCACAACAACAACAAAAAGGCCTCTCTCACCCAGGAAACACGCAGAGAGAGAGCGTCACCCTGTAACCATGGCAACCATAACGCTGCCACCTGGAACAACAGAACGTAGCTGTCAAACAAAACCCAAACAGTCCTGACCCGCCACAATATGAAACAGGGAAGTACCGCCGTGTAATCCATTTATTTCAACAAAGTAACTGTATTCTAAATACCACCTTTTTAAACGGTAACTGTAACGGAATACAGTTACTCATATTTTGTATTTTAAATACGTAACGGCGGTACATGTATTCCGTTACTCCCCAACACTGTCTGTAGAAGAGCAGTGTCTCCAAGGACACACAGGCTCAGCTGTAACTGTCAGTTTATCTGGTTTAAGACACATTTGGACACAATTGGCTGTTTTTAACTATTTATTTTAATCAGAGGTGTAAATTTAGACCTCACACATCTGGATCCTAAACTATGATAGAAACAGCTGCTAGCAGTGGGTAGTTTGACTTTGATACGCTGCTCTAGAAAGCAAACAAAGGTTTGTGCAGCTCCTCTTCAGAAAAGTGTTCAGAGAGCAGCTGCTGCATTAGACAAAGGCTCGTCGTGTGAGCCCAGATGTGTGTAACAGCTGGATGAAGGAGAACCATCACAGTCACGTCTCCATCCCGCCTTTATTAATGAACTTCCTGTTGCTTGCAGATGACAGGAACACAAAGTGTTTGAGCCACGTGATGCTGCAGGATTTGTTAACATGTCCATGATGGTAACATCTCCTCGTCTAACTGCAAACACATGAGCGCTCCTAACGGCAGCTATCACAGCCACACAGGCAGACTGTGTCTCACTGTTGCATTCAGGGACATTTGTTTTCCTGTAAAAGGCTGAACTCTAATCGGACTGTTACTGACAGGAAGCAGCTGCATTATCTGCAGTCTGTGTGATCACATCTGCTTCAATCACTTTATCAGAGAATTGATCATTGAATAAAACATGTTTGTGTCTGCAGAGGTCAGAGGTCACAGTCTGCAGGATCCAGCTGTCCGTCGGTGAGGAGTGATGTGTCCAAAGGTTATCCTCCAGACTTCAGTGGTGAACCTGGACCAACGAGGTCAGAGAACTGTGATGACTCCTTTACATGTTTGTGTTTTCCTGGATAAATATGACCAAAGATTCATTAAAAAGATAAAAATATTAGACTTTGTCCTGTAGCGCTGTGTGGCAGGCAGGATTGGACCCAAACAAAACAGGATGAAGTCAAAGAGGCAGCTTTATTTCAGCTGTGAACATGCAAACAGCAGAAATAAGGAAACATAACTGTAGGTTTGCAGTGAATGAAGCCTCAGCTCGACGCTCCACTTTGTCCCTCTTTTCCTTCTCCAAACAGCCACATCAGGAGTCTTTGATGGAGTTTTAAAATATTTAATTACAAATGTCCAAAGATGGGTTCAGGATACCTGAATCCACAATTATTAAAGCTAAAATAGTTCACAGGGTTTAGACTTTGTTAGGTGACGAGAGAACATCAAAGTGTTTTTTTATCTTTAACAGTATTTTAAACAGTATTTTTATCATTTCAGTTGCTCTCACAGCCCTGTTTGTTATTTTACCAGAGCTCTTATGTTTCACTCAGTGCAGTACAGAGCAAAGACTAAGCAAGCCAGGAGAGCTCTCCAACTTTCTGAAAGTATCAGGATATTTGAGTGATAAGAAAAAGTGGATCATGCAACAATGTCCCTCAGCACATAAAACAATCAAAGCCGAATAAATATAATGTTTTAGAAAGGCCGATAAAACACTTACAGGGACCTGAAGAGAGAGAACCAACAAAATGTCATGGCTAACAGAGGAACTCAAGCACAGACTGAGTTCTGACAAACAAAAAGGTGACAGTTTATTTACCAAAGGGGTTAAACACAGTGGAATCACAGGTAAGCGTCTGTAACCAGGTCCGGGGAAAAATATACTCAAAGTATACACAAAGTTAACCCAACTGGTGAATTTAGAGAGAGATTTCTTAGCAAGGAGCTGAGATCATGAACACAGGAGAGTCAATGTCCCAGCGACAAACTGCTCCATGCCACAGCGTTAAATGGTTAGCCCAGGTGAATCAGCAACAGGTGGTGTAATCATCATAACTGTGTGGACCAAGAGCGAGAGGCCATTACAAGCTCCACCCAGGCAGGCAAAAAGCTAGCAGGAGTGTCACAGTTTGCCAGGGCAAGTCGTGGGGGATGTTGGAGAAAGGACCCAAACGCTGAACTTAGTGCAATGAACAGTGCATTTATTTACAGTGGGGGTAAATGTACACCACACAATAAGTCTCCAGCGTGCTCCCTCAACTCCTGTGTTGTGCCGTCTCCCAAGTGCTGGTATTCTGTGCTCTCTGCTCCTGTGCCTACGCACACCCCATGCATCCTGCAGTCCCGTGTTCCGCTCTCCTGAGGAAAAAAACAACAGACGCAGTCGTTATGGCACCTACTCCAGCAGGCATACACGTAACAGTACTTTAGCCACTGACATGTGCTGTGTCCCATTTCGGCGTATGCACGCTTGAAGTACGCATTTTAAGTGCGGTTACGTCACCGCCACGCGACGACGGCTGTCCCAATTCGAAGTGTACTTCAAATGCATACTCCAAATGCGCCGTCGATTTCCTCAAATATCAAGCGTGGTCCGGTGCACGCTTCGTGGTCCCATATATCCCACAATTCATAGCGCGGCGGTGGGTGTGGATAATTTTGCCGCAAAATACGGCAGAAGGGAGCGGCCAAGAGTGAACTGTCAAAAGTAAGTACTGAATATGACGTCACTTATTCATGTGCGAATGTTTAATAACGAAGAACATTAAAACATTGCTGTTGGCCACATGTAGGCAAAGTTGTGTGACACTAGTGATGTTTGTACTTTCAGCATTAACTTGGTTTTAAAGCCTCTACTTGTAAATATACATATAGTCGACCTTAATCTTACAGAGAATCTGATGATTTTATGGATAATTAAAGTCAGTCATATATCCACAAACACAACAAGCTGAAAGTCAGTGATATATATATATATATATATATATATATATATATATATATATATATATATATATATATATATATATATATATATATATATAATCTGACAATACTATAATATTGGCCATATTATATTTACATTACCACAGTGAGATGACTTTAGTCTCATGAACAACATTAACTAATTATTGTTTACTAGCTAGTCTTAAATAACTGTTCAGTACAGAAATGAAGCCCTTGAATCATGTTTTACAGTCCTGTGGTTTCAGCCTCAGATACTCAACTAATCAAAGTGATGTCATGACAAAAATGATTGACCAACAAAACATTTTTCTCCTTCATTTCTGTCAAACAAAGCTGTATGTAACGCGGTTAGTATCATGGTTGCTAGGCAACCTGAACAGCGCGACGAAGCATATACCGTCCCATTTCACAAGCCTCTCACTTCCGCACTTCCCGTACTTATAGTACGCACCGTCCGTAGTACGCGTAGTGTGCGTACTTCAAGCGTGCATACCCCGAATTGGGACACAGCATGTGTGTATTATCCATGGATGCGTTCCATTCCTGTTTAGACCTGCTCGCTGTCAATGGGCTTCATTCCATTTCAGACTGCTGGTGGTCGGCTGTGATCTAAACTCAACGTGGCTCCTTTGTTAGAAGAGCCTCTGATTTTAAAATATGCACATTGAATAGTTTCTGTCCAACACTATGGAGCTACCAGCCCAGTATATGTAGCCCACAGTAGATGGAGTTATCAAGCTGCACTGACAAACATCAGGACTCATGTGATCCCTACATGTGGACCTTTCACAGATGGATCCAAGTGCAGATTCAACTCTACATTACATTTGACTTCAGCTGTTACACACTTTCATTTTCTAGCTGTGCGACTTCCTGCTTTTTGGATCAGATAGTTTATCCATGTCCACAAATGTTTGGCTGCATATTTTTATGATCTATATTTTCTAGTCTTCATACAGCCGATATTTCATGTGAACTCCAATCTGCCACCTGCCATCACGTTTTCAGGGTTCATTCAGTGTTGGAAATGTAGGACAAACAGCAGCACATGTTCTCTAAATGTTTGCAGTCATTTTTAAATGAAGCTGATACTACATGAGACATTTTCCACATTTATTGTCTTTGAACAGAGAATAATAAAGCCATCAAACATATACAGGTTTGTGCAAATACAAACTTCTGTGGTGCATTTGATGACCTGCAGAGGAGAACAAGTCGGGCTTTTCAGCCCTAACACAACCTCTTTGTTCTCAATACTACAAAACCTTAAAAGGCTGATATGCAAGTTTGCATGAATCACCAACACAGTTGTATTTGTTTCTAGTATAGTTATAAATAAGGTGATCAAATATCTGCTGACTGATTAGATCCAGTATCTATTACAGATGAACTGGATATCACAGCATGTTGTTAATCCGTCATATCAAACTAAACAGTGTTGCTGGTGTAAATATCCTCCAATAAAGTCAGCTGGGCTGAGGGCTTCTGTTGCCAGGTAACGATGATGTCACACTGGATCTTCTGATCTTTAGCATCGTAGCGCTCGGAGTCTGATGTTGGCTCATGTGTTGTCAAACACCAACATGACGTTCTACTAGTCAAGGCCTCACCTTAACCCACTGATGCTGATCACACAGACCCACTAATAGAACTGTTTTATCAGGTTTTATGCAGCGTCACCATTAATGTCACATTTAATTAGAACACATTTACATTACAAGCCCACTACAACCATTATCAACATTTTAAATTACATTATACATCTGCAGTGATTTAAAGCACCACTATTTTAACCTGATTCATTTCTCCACCTTAACAGTTCATTCCTCAAATGAAGCAAAAAAATGTACCAACAAATAATTTAATATTTATTTTCCAACTTTTACAAGTGAAATCAAACAAGTGTATTTAACAGTGAAAACCAGAGTGGAAGCTGCTCATATAGAGTCCAACCCAGGCTAAAAGTAAGTTGAGTAGACCAGCATCATCAAAGTGTCGGCTCTCTGAACACGGTGCAAGATCGCCATCTGCAGGACAAAACTAGTTTTTCTCGCCCTCCTCGTCAACGGCAAGATGATGTCATCGTACAACAAAACATGCAGATCAGGTGACATGACTGTCTAAGAGGCGGAGTTAAACTGTGGCAGGTAAGCATGTGGAGGAGGAGCAACATCATTGTATTATACAGTTTCCTCTCTAACTGGATGATGCTGTGAACAAGAACAGCTGTGGAACCATTGGCCATTTCCCATAGTGTAGCTGAGTCAAAACAGCCCAAGTGCTGAGAGGGAAAACATGATGATTTATGTAAAGTCATAACTGGCTGCAGCAGCTGAGCTTTGACCTGTGAGCTGCAGATTAAGCTTCTTTTATGGTTGAGTGTTTAATGTTTAAACTGTTTATGGCTGCACACACGCCCACAGTCAGGTTGTATACATATTGAAATATTATATACAGTGTGGCAGCTGACCTTTGACCTTTAACCTGCGAGCTTCAGACTCATTGCTGGTGTGAGGTGTTTAATACTATTGAAGCTTGCAGACACACCCACATCATCTGATTTGTTCTCAGGGTGGTTCAGTGTGTTGGAGTTGGAGCAGAAACCTGCTGCAGGTTAATTATTGATGAAACAATATCACACAAGGTGCAGCAGCTGACCTTTGACCTGTGAGCTTCAGACTCTTTGCTGGTGTGAAGTGTTTAATGTGACTTCAGCCTGCAGACACAGAGGACTGATGAAGCAGAAGATTGTCTCTGTTTCTACACAGACCTGGTCCAGACAGCAGAGCTGCAGAGTGAAGACGTTCATGGGAAGAAGCTGAGTAAGTGCAACGTCCTCTTTGAATCCTGGATCAGGAAGTGAAGCCGGTGAATATTTGGTGTTTAAATAAGGTTTCTGTCTTTGACTCAGTCTGCTGTCACTTTGTTTCAGAGAGAAAAAGAGATTTCAGATTAACTGCATTATATGCTGAGTAACTAAATGCTGCTAGTCTGTGGTGTCACTCCCAGCAGCATCACGTCATTTCTTTACTCTGACCTTTAACATCAGTTCACTTAGCTAGCAGAGCAGCTAGCAGTTAGAGTATGAACTCTGTGTCAGCAGTCAGCTTGGTCCTGGTGGTCGCCTGGTTTCATGTTTGCTGATGATCCAGATGTGTCCACATAATTATTTATTTCTGTAAATGTAAAGACTTTACAGATAAACAACAGCAGCCCTCTGGCTGGACTCTAACCTGTGAGTTTCCTGTGATTGAAACCACAAGCTGACATTTTCCTTCTGAAGCAGCTGAATGGATGTTTGAGTTTACCTGCATACATGGTGCAAATAAACCCGCTTTGGATGGTTTGGAGGCAGGACAGGATTCTAATGTGATTGGTCACTTTGATGAGGTGGCTGTAACTCAGGTGGTCGAGCAGGTCACCTGCTAACCAGAAGGTTGGTGGTTTAATGCCAGTCTGCATGATGTCCTTGGGTAAGATACTAACCCCATGTTGCTCTCCGATGCATCCATTAGAGTGTGAATGTTAGACAGGAAGCACTTAGAAACATGGAAAAAGTGCTTGTGTGAATGTACAAGTTGTGTAAAGCTTTTGTTTGAAAAATAAAGTTTATTTCTTATTATTTATTTTATGGGTATCGTTTAGGTTTTATCCGATACCGATGCCAAACCGGTACTTTTGAAACAGTACCGGTGCTTAATCGGTGCTCGAATCACTGCTTAAAGAATGTAGAACACAAATTTTGTCCTAAAACCTCTCATGTTCAGCTGTTTTTTTGTAAAAAGATAACAATTTTAGCCTTTTTTGCAGCTATAGTACATATATGGTATCACTCTATCAAACAAGAAGACAGCCGCATGTAACTACGACGGTGTTTGCTAGTTCACATTACATTAATTTAATAATGTGGTTAACCTACTCAATGTAAATTACACACGAACAATATTAAGCTACTCACCCAGCTGCTGCTGCCATCGTCATCCGTCATCATTTCTGCTACACTGGCAGGACTAGGGGCCAGGACTCTCCTCTTCGGGTTCTTGGGGGATGTTGCTAACTCCGGGTCGATAACAGGCACCACACCTGCAGTAGATGTGCTCGGTGTGAGGTCTCGCAGCAAGCTATGAAATACGGAGCATTTCTCAACTTTTAAAGAAACGCTATGCGTCGCCGGGTGTTTAATGGTAAATGGACTGATTCTTATATAGCGCTTTTCTACTCTCCCGGAGTACTCAAAGCGCTCTATAAAACATGCCATATTCACCCAATCACACCCATTCTCACAAGCACTTTATCTACACTCAGTGCTTTCTAAGTACATTCACACACATTCACACTCCGATGGATGCATCGGAGAGCAAGTTGGGTTTAGTATCTTGCCCAACGATACGTGAAACACAGACTGGAGGAGCCTGTGATTGAACCATCAACCTTCCGATCAGTAGGTGACCAGCTCTACCTCCTGAGCTACAGCCACCCTGTTTCATCAGATTCGAGGTGTTACCTCCTTTGCACAGTATCACAGTATCACCTTAAAGCACTTGTTGCTGAGTTTGCATCTTTTGCTTTGAAGTACAGCCAGACTTTGACCGCTTCGCCTTGGGCATTTTTAATCTGTAGCTCTGCTCTTAAAGAACATACGTACCTGGGCAGGTAAAATGATTGGCTAGAATCCAAAGTGTATGACATCTCAGGAAAAAAAGCACCAAAAAAGTCTATTTACTTACGTTTATGTCAGATCCGATACCGGTACCCATCCCCAGTTAGGAGGCAATGGTAGAGAAGGAAAGACAGGAGAGTGGAGGTGATGTATCTAAATGCATCTGAACAAAGCAGAAGTACACACCAAACTCAACGGATAGTCAAATGTAGAATCACAGAACAGAACTGCAGGCTGAGTTTGGATGTTTGACTTTGTCTTTCACACCTCTCTGTGTCTCACACACACAGTGACGTCAGACATATTCACACTCACTGTTCCATCTGCTTTGTGCACAAATTCATTACTTTCTTCCTTCAATGATCTACATACTACGTGCTGCCCAGTAAATACTTTGCAATGTATTCCATCCCCTTTCAAGGCAGACTTACCCAGTTTATTCCCCATTACAAGACAACAATCAGCCACACTCACACAGACCACGTCTGGCCCACACTCGCTCACACACGCATTCACACACAAAATAGGCACCAATGAGAGCTCTATCCTCCTTACATATTGGTGGAGAAACCAAACACTCAACGCCCTCAGCGGCGGAGAAAAAACCTCCTTTCAGTGGAGAAAACCATCCTTAACCATCCTTGAAACTAGCGAAGAAACCAGACCTCCTTATGTATGAGTGTGTGTGTGTTTAACCCACTGCATGCTGATCACACAGACCCACTAATAGAACTGTTTTATCAGGGTTTTATGCAGCATTACCATTAATGTCACATTTAATCAGACCACATTTACATTATATGGAGTCCCGCAGGGGACATGGGAGAAAAAAAAATGAAGACGGACTTTTGCGAGATCTCGCAAGCCAAACTCGGGATGGTTTGAGATCTCGCAAAAGTTGAATTCCAACAATGGCGGTAGCTACTTAGTTGTAATATTACTCTTTCTGGGTCAGAAAATACACTTTTAAAATAGTTTGAGGCATGAATGTAGTTGTGTAAACGTCAGATACCTGCTTGGTTAACAAGACATCACATATTTGCAAAAGTGCTCCGATGTTTTTGGAGATCTGACACCCACTATCTCGCAGCTAATGGGAGATCGAGACCTACTACAGCTGGGAGGAACACCGCTTTCCCGGGACATCGTGCCTCGACCTCCCGGTCGGCTTCGAGCTGGCGGCCTCCGAAGAATGCGGCTAAAACTTTTGCGAGATCTCGCAAAACTTTTGCGAGATCCCGAGTTTGTTATGCGAGATCTCGCAAAACCTTTGCGAGATCTCGCAAAAGTCCATCTTAATTTTTTTTTCTCCCATGTCCCCTGCGGGGCTCTGTAACATTACAAGCCCACTACAACCTTTATCAACATTTTAAATTACATTGTACATCTTCACTGATTTAAAGCACCACTATTTTAACCTGATTCATTTCTCCACTTTAACAGTTCATTCCTCAAATGAAGCAAGAAATTTGACCCTCAAAAACCAACAAATAATTTAATATTTATTTTCCAACTTTTACAAGTGAAATCAAACAAGTGTGTTTAACAATGAAAACCAGAGTGGAAGCTGCTCATATAGAGTCCAACCCAGGCTAAAAGTAAGTTGAGTAGACCAGCATCATCAAAGTGTCGGCTCTCTGAACACGGTACAAGATCGCCATCTGCAGGACAAAACTAGTTTTTCTTGCCCTCCTCGTCAACGTCAAGATGACGTCATCGTACAACAAAACATGCAGATCAGGTGACATGACTGTTTAAGAGGCGGAGTTAAATTGTGGCAGGTAAGCATGAGGAGGAGGAGCAACAACTGTAGCATGACGCTGGAACATCATCATTGCATTATACAGTTTCCTCTCTAACTGGATGTTGCTGTGAACAAGAACAGCTGTGGAACCATTGGCCATTTCCCATAGTGTAGCTGAGTCAAAACAGCCCAAGTGCTGAGAGGGAAAACATGATGATTTATGTAAAGTCATAACTGGCTGCAGCAGCTGACCTTTGACCTGTGAGCTGCAGCTTAAGCTTCTTTTATGGTTGAGTGTTTAATGTTTAAACTGTTTATGGCTGCACACACTGCTGCGGGTTAATTATTGATCAAACAATATCACACAAGGTGCAGCAGCTGACCTTTGACCTGTGAGCTTCAGACTCTTTGCTGGTGTGAAGTGTTTAATGTGACTTCAGCCTGCAGACATAGAGGACTGATGAAGCAGAAGATTGTCTCTGTTTCTACACAGACCTGGTCCAGACAGCAGAGCTGCAGAGTGAAGACGTTCATGGGAAGAAGCTGAGTAAGTGCAAAGTCCTCTTTGAATCCTGGATCAGGAAGTGAAGCCGGTGAATATTTGGTGTTTAAATAAGGTTTCTGTCTTTGACTCAGTCTGCTGTCACTTTGTTTCAGAGAGAAAAAGAGATTTCAGATTTGAATGATTTGAAGTTTGATTTGAATGAAATTTACAATCAAATGCTTTCAGTGTTGCTGTGTTGAGTGTTTGCACGTTTAATGTTTGTATGGAAGACACAGAAAGACATGTGACTAAAGAAATCTGTGCTAGAGTGACTTGAAAAAAATAGTAGAAAAGAAAACAGATCTTGAATTCTTTAGAGAATTTTCTAGAAATCTTTTTCTTTCTAAACAGAATTCAGAATATTGATGTTTGACATGGAAGCTGTTTCTACAGGATCCTGATGGAAACTCAAAGCTTTTATAAAATGTTCTCATTAGTTCTTTAAAGCAGAATATCAACATATGTAAATCAAAACAACAAAAATGCACAAGTGGTGTGTGAGACTACAAATTATAGAATCAGAACTGCTGATTTCATTACTCTTAACTTTTAAAGGCAGATTTTGTATCTGAGAGCAGAGACACTTGCTGTGTTCAGTGTGACTTTAAGTTCAGGCTACCCTTGATTTAGTAGTAGGGGTGGGTTTTGATTATCGATTTATCGATTAAAATCGATTCTGGCTTGGATAACGTGATATCGATTAATTAAAATCCTGAATCAATTTTTTAATATAAATTTATTTTGCCCGAAACGCCAGAATCTCAGGTTAAACCTCCCAAAATTTCAACAACCACCAAACAGCGCGGAGCCGCCGACGCATCAGAATCAGTGAGATGTGACTTTCTCACCTGACTGCAAGCCGACAGCTCGCTGATTCTGATGTTTTGGCGGGTCCGCGCTTTGTGTTTACGCCCTTTTTGCGCTGATTCTGAAGCTGCAGGTTTTATCTCTCTCAAAACAATATTGAGTAAACCAGCAGAAAAACAAGATCCAAACTACACTTCACATAAACATCGTCATGGATTCCCTCTGATTGTTTTGCTGCGGTTTTATTAGAGACACAGCTGAGCATTTTGCATTTTGCATAATTTTAAAACGTTTAAATTTGTTCAGTATTGAACAGCAGAAATTAGGTTTTCTTTTCGCAATTAAGTGAAAGGAAAAAAAAACAGCGGCCGACAGGCTGTAAGAACGGTAGACTTGTGCAAAACAAGCAACCGAATAATGCAGTAAACAGATTTTTAGACGGGAAACTGTCCTTGAAGTACAGAGAGAGAGAGAGAGAGAGAGAGCTGTGCATGAAGTATGATTTTATCGAGAGGGAATTCATGACGATG
The DNA here is from genome assembly GCF_056152115.1 of Neolamprologus brichardi. NCBI lineage: Eukaryota > Metazoa > Chordata > Actinopteri > Cichliformes > Cichlidae > Neolamprologus > Neolamprologus brichardi. Next base: position 53,652,422 of record NC_142106.1, on the reverse strand, counting down.
TTTATGTGAAGCGTAGTTTGGATCTTCTTTTGCTGCTGGTTTACTCAATATTGTTTGGAGAGAGATAAAACCTGCAGCTTCAGAATCAGCGCTAAAGGGCGTAAACACAAAGCGCGGACCCGCCGAAACATCAGAATCAACGAGCTGTCGGCTTTCAGCTCGTGTCCGTGCAGTCAGGTGAGAAAGTCACATCTCACTGATTCTGATGCGTTGGCGGCTCCGCGCTTTGTGTTTACGTCTTTGTGCAGAATCCGTGTTCCTGCTCTCATTTACTGTTTTAGCTGTTTGGTGGTTGTTGAAATTTTGGGGGGTTTAACCTGAGATTCTGGCATTTTGGCCAAAATAAATTTATATTAAAAAATTGATTTTAATGAATCGATATCACGTTATCCAAGCGAGAATCGATTTTAATCGATAAATCGATAATCAAAACCCACCCCTAGTCTGCTGTCGTACTTGTATGCATGTTTTTTCCTTTTTCAGTTTAACTGGTGATATTCATTCGTGTATTGTAGGTGAATGCACTGATGCTAGATCATAAATTCCACAGAGTTAGTAAACTGGCCGTTTTTGCTCAATAATTCCTGTTTCATGTTCAAACCATCAGACAGAAACTCTGCATTTGTTTTTATGTTCTTCAGCCTGTTGTTCTTGAGGTAATCTGTGATGCGTTTAATGACCCTCCACATGCTCTGAGGGTCATTTGAAGAGAAATAGAACTTCATCTTTAGAGCATAAGTGGGTTTTTGCCCTCTTTATGCCCGTGGTCAGGCTCTGTTTATTGTAGTATAACACTCATAGGACACAGTGTCCTGCTGCACACACTCTGCACACAATGACAGCTGCAGAGTTTGTGTCTGATGTATTAAGTATGAAACACTGTTGGGTCAGAATGAATCCAGGTGCAGGTGTGTCAGTTTAGGACCACTGGACTAACATCCAAGTGCTCACAATATAAAGTGTATTCTGTAGTAACATCCTGGTGTTGCAGCAACAGTCCCACATGGAAACGTCAACAGTCAAACTCAAAATCTCTTTTTGTCAACAATAAAATGACAGCAGACCAATTTGAACAAAATTGGTAAAAAGCTTCAGAAATTAGTAGAATATTAAAAAGTGTCTTGATGCTCAATCATCCAATAAATCCCCAAAAAGTTGATTCTGTTCATCTGGACGTTTTCAGCAGCATGGATCAGTGTGAGGACAGAGAGGAGGGAGTCCCTCCCTCTAAAACCACTCTGTGTGGGGAACATGAGAGCCAGACCAAAGCTCAGAGGTGAGATGACCATCTCTAACTGTCCATGACTCTTCTCCATGTCACAGCTCAGCACTCACATCACTGCTCCATCATTATTCACACTCATACCTCTGTGTGTGTTGTTTTAAAGCCCAGAGCTGTGGGGCGTACCAGGCTCAGCTGGACATAACCCTAAAACTAATCCAGAACCTGGACCTGAACCCAGCTGTGTTTCCTTAAAGAGCAACGACTCGAAGTATATTGCTGTAAACTTTAACAAAAGACTGTTATGTGACAAAGAGTAAGTACATTATTTTTTATGAGTTTCAGATTGTTCATCATGTCTTTAATTTAATATTTCCAGTTTTTCCTTCCTATCTCATGAAGCTGTTACATTTATTGTTTTTCTTTTAGGATCAATAAGAGGCCAGAATCTCCTGGACCTGAACCCAGCTGTGTTTCCTTAAAGAGCAACGAGTCGAAGGAAATTGTTGTAAACTTTAAAGGATGTTCTTCTGCTGCTGAGAGGTAATGTGTGTCTAGATGTTGTTCCTGACTCTGTATTTTTGAATAAATCCTCATGTTTAATATCAGCTCAGCTCTTTTTCACACACATTTCTATGTTGGTATGTGAAGCGGTGTGTGTTGGAGTGTTTCCACAAACACAGCAGTCAGAGTGGAAAGAGTGGATGTTGTAGGAGGTGTTTGTGTAGTGAAGAGGCTGAGTGTCTGTAGGACTCCAGCTGCTCCAGCAGGTGTCTCCTTTGTGCTTTGCTTCAAACACAGTGTAGGGAGGAGCTTCCACTCAGGTGTTTCAGGTGTTGCTGGATGGAGGAGGACAAATAGTTTTTCCCTTCAGTGACACTTCAGCAGCTCAATGTTCTGGGGAGATGTTTGTCTTTATGAAGGTTTATGGATTATTGTTCTTACTTTGGTTAAACTGAGCAATACACTTTCCATCTAACATTTAAAGTAAATTTCCAGGTGAAAAAAAAGATCTGCAGCTGCAGCCTCTGTGATGTTTCACAGTCTGAAAGTAACAAATTCAACCAGAGTTCAAACAAAGGCTTAATATACGTGTGTATTTGATATAATGCCAACAAGTACAAATAGGTGTTCTTACAGGTCTTATTCACAGAGGTCTGATAAGTCTGGTGACTTTCACAGTCAGCAGTTTTGCTGCCTTTTATTTTATATTGGCCTTTTTAAAGCCCTTCAAATGCTCCCACATTCATACAGAGCTTTTAATAGCAAACTCCTTTACAGTCCTTCTCCTCTCACACACGATCACACGACTGATTTGTCTGCAGCAGCTGTGTTACTGCTAGTATTTTATTATGTGTGTAATCTCCTCATATTGTTCCTATGGTTTAGTTTGACCTCCTTCTGCAAACTCAGCTGCTCTGTTGCTGATACACGTCTCCATGAATATGATTGATCAGATGCTGCCAACACCATGTGTTTCATGTGAACGCTCAGCTGAAACCCTGGGTTGACTTATCGAGTTAATAACAAGCTTCACGTGACTGTGAATGCTAAAGTGAATCCAGATAAAGGAAAGAGACCCTGCTAATGTTGAACTCACTTCTTAGTGTAGATCCCAGGAGGAAGTTCAACATAGCCAGCCATTCTTTGTGCTAGCTCGACCAAACCTGAGACCACAGTGCAGGATGATGATTATCATCTGTCTCTGTCAAGGACATTTAAAATCCACAAATAACAAAAATAATTATATTTGATCATTAAAATATGTTTTCAATTGAAAAAGCATGAGCACACTGGTGGATTACAGAAACATGAAAACTCGTTAACAGTAAAGTTAATTTAGGCGTAAAGAAAGTGTCAAACATACTTATGTAGAAGGACTGATGTTTGTGTTAAAATACCCTCTTAAAGCTGAAATACTGATTCAACTTTCTCCAAAAGTTGATTCTGTTCATCTGGACGTAGTGTTTTGTGTGAGAAACGTTTCGTCAGTCATCCAGGTGACGTCTTCAGTCTCAGCTGACTGCAGGTTTCAATCTTATAAACAGGACATTTGCATAATGACTGAAACCAGCCCACTGAAGGAACAATGGGCTGGGAGGTCAGTTCCTTAATCTTAATTATGCAATTCTCATGACCATTGATCAACAACCACTGATCAATGATCATGAGTCCCATTCACAGAGAGTTGGGGAATGGGATTGTGAAACGTGGGAGAAACGTTTCGTCTCTCATCCTTCAGTCTCAGCTGTCTGTCAAGCATCAAGCATCTGGTTCACAGAGAGGATAACCCTCAAATGGGCTGTACAACATTATATAGGGAGACAAAAACAGAGATTATCGTAGCCATCGCTCTCTCGCATGGATGTGGCAGTCTTGCTGTCTGCTGTGAATCCTCCCCGTACCTCCGTGACCTCATCTGTTGTCTGCTCCCTCCTCTGTAAGAGACAGTAAAGGAAAACACGTCTCTGCCTAGTCTTGAAAATCTAATCTTATCATCTATTGTTCTTCTAGGGCCTCTTCTTCTTGTGGCCTCAGCTAACTGCTAATATTTAAATGGCTAACATTAACATGTGTGCAGCCAGGTTAACATTTATGATGAACTATGATTAATTTACTGATGTTGAAACTGGAGCTTTACTGACCTCTGAAATTCCTCCTAAAGTGTTATTCAGTGTTGTGACAGTCAGCTGCTTCAGCTGCTGCTGGGATGGGCTGTGGCAAAGAGAACAGAGAAAATCAAAATCAGACTTTTTCTCTGAATTAAAAGCAAGGAAACAACAATATATTCTACATGGTGAAACTGATGGTTTATGGTGTTTGGGTCTGTTTTTCTGTATTTATACAGATAAAGTGTAAACTCAGATGAATTATACCATCAAATGTTAAAGGAAAATATCAGGATGAGTGTCTGTGAGCTGAGAAGGACGTGAAGCGAGCAGATTATCCCAGAGCTGAAGCTGCTCTGTGTGCAGAGATGAGCTCAGATTCCTGCTGTGATTGATCAACAGTCACAGAAATGTAGACTTGTAGTTATTACTGCAGTATGGTCACAGCAGATACTGATAAACATGTATTATGAGGATGGATGATCAAGTTTCTCACTCTCTCCTTTAAATCTCAGTTTTTTTCTTCTTCACAGTTTATCTGTTAATTTATTAATGAATAACACTGAAAGAGTTTCTGTTATATTCCCCCTTGAACATCACCTTATTAGGGCGGCATTAGGAAATAGCTCCCCTCCAAAGAATGAATAAATGAATGATGATAATAATAAAATGATTAAAAAGCAGAGCTCAGAGTGGTAGAATGGTGAAACATGGATCCACGGGTGGTTCAACTGCATTTGGTGACGTGACTAAAGCAAATCTTTCAAATAATCCCACCATCAACAGGATGTTGTCTCCTTTATTACGGTTACTTTAATTGGTCACCGTGTGAATTTCTTTGAAATGAACCGAATTCTTTTATTTGTTGGTTGTTGCATATTTAACCTCTACAGTCAGGAAAGGAGGAGATGAGGCCTCAACAATGTTGGGTTGTGGCTGTGGTTCAGGTTAGAGTGAGTGTCCATGGAATAAATGTAAGTCAGTGAACTGGAAACATGACTGTGTTAAAACTTTTTTCCTTTTTATAATGAGTCTGATCAAAGGTGGACAGAAGTATCTCCACTTTGACTTTTCTGTGTCACCATCAGAGCTTCTGCACAGTGTGGAGAAAGATCCAGAAGCAGAGCTGGACTGCAGACAGCCAGTCAGAGCAGCTGTGTACAAAGTAAGACTGAACATCTGTCTGCTGATGGACTCATTTCTGAAAACTGGACTTCTTGTGTTGTTCAGACATTGAAGAGTTATCTATCTCTTTAGTCTCATTGTTTTTCTTTCTTTCAGCAGATGTTGGTCTGCAGGAGGTTTTAGATGAACATAAGATCAGTCTGAGGAGGAGATGTGAACGTGTGACTGAAGGAAGTGATGAAACAGGAAGTAGAACCCTCCTCAACAGGATCTACACTGAGCTCTACATCACAGAGGGACAGAGTGAAGAGGTTCATACCCAACATGAGGTGAGGCAGCTGGTGACAGCTTCCAAGAGGGACGCCCTCCATGACGCTCCAATCAGGTGCCAGGACATCTTTAAAGCCTTACCTGACCAACAGAGACCCATCAGAGTGGTTCTGACCAACGGCGTGGCTGGCGTTGGAAAAACCTTCTCAGTGCAGAAGTTCACTCTGGACTGGGCAGAGGGCTTGGAGAACCAACATGTCAGTGTGGTGGTTCTGCTTTCATTCAGGGAGCTGAACCTGATCAGAGATGAGCAGTACAGTCTTCTGGAGCTGCTCCATGTTTTCCATCCAACATTACAGAAGGTCACAGCAGAGAAGCTGGCTGTCTCTCAGCTTTTGTTCATCTTTGACGGCCTGGATGAAAGCAGACTTTCATTGGATTTCACCAACAGGAAGCTGCTGTCTGATGTCACACAGAAGTCATCAGTCAGCCAGCTGCTGACAAACCTCATCCAGGGGAATCTGCTTCCCTCGGCTCTCGTCTGGATAACTTCCCGACCTGCAGCAGCCAATCAGATCCCTCCTACATGTGTTAACAGGCTAACAGAAGTACGAGGCTTCACTGACGCCCAGAAGGAGGAGTACTTCAGGAGGAGATTCAGTGATGAAGAGCTGTCCAGCAGAATCATCTCCCACATGAAGACATCCAGGATCCTCCACGTCATGTGTAGTATCCCAGTCTTCTGCTGGATCACTGCTACAGTTCTGGAGCACATGTTGACTACAGAGCAGAGAGGAGAGCTGCCCAAGACCCTGACTGACATGTACTCACACTTCCTGCTGGTTCAGACAAAGAGGAAGAAGAACAAGTACCATCAGGGACATGAGACGAGTCCACAGGTGCTGATGAAGGGTGACAGGAAAGTTCTTCTGAAGCTGGGGAGGCTGGCGTTTGAACATCTGGAGAAAGGAAACATCATGTTCTACCAAGAAGACCTGGAGCAGTGTGGTCTGGATGTGACAGAGGCCTCGGTGTACTCAGGAGTTTGTACAGAGATCTTCAAAAGAGAGTGTGTGATCTTCCAGAAACCAGTCTACTGCTTTGTTCATCTGAGCATTCAGGAGTTTCTGGCTGCAGTCTACATGTTCCACTGTCACACCAACTGGAACACAGAGGTGGTAGAAGTTTTTCTTCGGCATTTCCGAGAAGAACACAAAAACAGATCTTTTTTTAAGAACATGTTCAAGTCTTACAGCTTCACATCACTGGATGTCTTTTTAACTAAAGTCATGGAGAAATCCCTCCAGAGTAAAAATGGCCACCTGGACCTGTTTGTTCACTTCCTTCATGGCCTCTGTCTGGAGTCCAACCAGAGACTCTTAGTAGGTCTGCTGGGTCAGACAGAGATCAGTCCAGGCACCATCCAGAGAGTCATCAACAACCTGAAGGAGTTGAACAGTGATGAAATCTCTCCTGACAGAAGCATCAACATCTTCCACTGTCTGATGGAGATGAACGACCTCTCAGTACATCAGGAGATCCAAGAGTTCCTGAAGTCAGAGAACAGATCAGAGAAGGAACTCTCTGAGATCCAGTGCTCAGCTCTGGCCTTCATGCTGCAGATGTCAGAGGAGGTTCTGGATGAGTTGGACCTGCAGAAGTACAAAACATCAAAGCAGGGACGACAGAGACTGATTCCAGCTCTGAGGAACTGCAGAAAGGCTCGGTGAGTCCAGATGTGATCATTAACATCATTGATGAGTGTAGGTTAGTAGTTTAATTTTGAAAATAAAATCAGATTGTAACCACAAAGTGTTTGTGTCCGTACGCTGCAACCTTCCACACCATTCCTTTATTGTACAGACTCAGCAGCAGCTCCATGGATCCCAAATCCAAGAGTGGAGAACAGATTTGAAGTGTGTCACATCCATGCAGTCACAGCTGTTTCCACCATGTTTCCACTGATATTAATCCTGTTCAATGACACGTTTCATATCAGTGAATATGTTCTTTAGCACGTCCACTGACATGTTTAAGTGTCCTGCTGGAAATCACTCAAATCATCCATGAAATCCATGAAAAATCCTTTTAGTGTTTCTAACTTCACCCTCTGTCCTCTCTCTCTCTCCATCCTCCTCACTGCTTCTTTCACTGATAATCACACAAACATCGTATTCAGCTACAAAATAACACAATAATATCATCTGATGATCATTATTATAAGAGCAGGATCCATATTTGATATCAGAGTAACACACTGCTTGGTTATGTGCAGTCATCATCAGTGACTGTGGGTCAAACAGAAGCTCTCTGATTGGTTGCTGACCTTGGTCACCTGTCCACTCTCACCTGTTTGTGTTTGCTCTCTCTTTGCTGTCTCCATCCTCTCTCTCCTTTCTCTCCCTCTCTGTCTTTGTACCGTCACTCAGGTCCAATGGAAACAGTGACATTTACAAACCAATCAAAGACAAACTGATCCATGTCAGGTTATAACAATATTCAAAGTGAATACAGGCTGCTGCTGGACACAGAAAGGTAACATCATTTTGACTTGCTGTCACCTGGATCTGGACTCATAAACACTGAAGCCCTGAACAGGAATACAAATCATTTTCTGCCAACTAGCGACACACCAGCAGATAATGGCTCAGAAAGCTAAAATGAGCCAATCATTTCTGTGTTTAGTTCCCCTGAAATCAGATCTGATATCAGCAGCTCTGATTTCATTCATCATTATTGTCCAGTGATGAGATTTCTGCTCCGTTTGGTAACAGTCAGCAGGTTTTTCCTGCGTGTGGACGTGAACAGTCGTACCTGACAGCAGGTAGCAAACAGAGATCATCTTTCCAGCTGGAACTCTTCACTGAGCTGAACTCATTCAAAATGTTCTGGAGTCAAAACAGGAAACAGTCCAAATGTGTGTCTTCACTCTGACTCTGGATCAGATCTCAGTGACAGACTGTGGACATTATGGAAGCCTAAATGTGACACCATCTTCCTCCTTCATCTGCAGATTAAAGCCAAACAAAGATTCTCATTAAAAGTCTGCAGGTCTGAGAGAGACTCAATCGTTGTCTCATGTCAAACACAGTAAGAGGAGCTGAAGCACAGATGTGAGGAGCAGATTCATCAGATTATGACCTCACTCTGTTTTGTCTTCATTCAGTCTGTGTTTATAATGCAGATTTTCTGCTTTTATAATAACACATTTTATATTTTCTATCATCACAGACTGACTGAGTGTCGACTCTCAGAGTCTCACTGTGAAGTTGTGGCCTCAGCTCTGAAGTCCAACCCCTCCCATCTGACACAGCTGGACATGAGTAACAACTACAAGCTGCAGGATTCAGCAGTGAAGCTTTTGTGTGCTGGACTGGAGAGTCCAAACTGTCGACTGGAGACTCTGAGGTGCGCTCACTGACTGCGGCTGTTGTTGTTTTTCTATATTTCAGGTCTTTGATTGATGTTTGAAACTTTCTTTAGTTCCTAAATGTTCAGGATGTGTCTGAAGACAAATGTGAAGAAGTTTGAGTGCTTTCAGAAAAGTTGTCTTTCCAAACGACTGAACAACAGTTTTTCCTTTTGGCTCCAAACAGAAGTGACAGACTTGAGCAGGGTTCATTTAAAGGTTGACAGAAGTGGAGTGGTGACAGGGAGATGTTTGACAGGACAAATGTTTCAGGTTCATGTTGTGCCCCATCAGTCAGTGAAGATGAAGTCAGTGCTGATGAGGCTGTAGAGTGTGTGAGGGATGTGAATGAGGATGATGAAGATCTGATGATAGCAGATAAAAACAGGCTGCAGAGACTTTGAGCCATACAGGGCACACAGTGTGTGTACAGAACAGCTGAAATCATTATGGAGGCCTCACTGGAATATGGAAGCATCACAGTACAGCTTCAGTGAAGCATTAAAGTCTCTGATATGAGATGAGAAATGAAGCAGCCAGAGCTTTTTCATGAGTGGAAATCCACTGTGACTGTGAGCTGCTGCTACAGCCTCCAGATTAGCCAGCAGCTCATCCTGTTCAATATTTTCTCACCAACTTTAATGGAAGTGTGATGTTTTCAGCTGGAGTGATGGTCAGGGTGGCCTCCCTCTCCTCTTCTTCTCCTCTTCCTCTTTCATTTGTAAAGCCACTTCTGCTGCTTTCGTTCATTTGGAAGTCCTGTAGCTGAGTTTGGGAGAGACTAACAGCCTCGGCAGCAGAGGGGAGAAAGGCTGTAACACCACCACTTTACTCTGTTCTACCTATCACATCATTTTATCAGGAAACAAATATGCTCATGTTTTTACTATATTTGTCTTGAAGATGTAAGAAGATCACATGGTGCTTTTTATTATTGTGTTGGTTTGTTTCCTGTGTCTTGGATGGAGCCCAGCTGTGCGTGGCCCCTGGGCCTGTGGTCAGAGTGTGTGCTGGATAATCCGGCCCAGGATGAGGCCAAACTGACATGGGATGAAATATCTGTCACATAATTGAGCTTAGTGTAGTTTCATTTCTGCAAAATTTAAAAACAACCAGAACTTTTTTCTGTCTTTTCTTTGTTATACTGTAGACTTTCTTTGATACTGTGTCCAAAAGGAGCAGCTTTTACTTTGAAGGGGATGCGTCTCTGTTTCCTCTTCAGGTTGGATGATGGAAGCAAATTAGTGTGTGATGTTCTTTCAGTGTTGCACTTTGTAGATGCTCCCTGAGCACTGGTCTCACAGCCAGCTGCACATAGAGACCAGTGTTGTTAGTCCAGGTCAGAAGATGACTTGTTGGAATGAAAATGAGCTTGTAGTTTGTCTGCTTTAATAATGTGACTGGAAAAAGGTGTTGGACTTCAAATATGTCCATTTCTTTCACACTTCACCTTTAAAAGTGAAGCCTTGTGGTTCCTGGAAGAAAAAACACGACTTTTTCAAGTCTTTGTCCTGTTTTTATGATAAATGTACGACTTTAATGTGAAACATTCAGAGTTTTTTCTCTTGTTGTGTTTGTTTGAAGCTGCTTCCTGTTGGCTTCAGCTGTTTGGAGTTTCCATTTTCTAAACTTCTACATTCTGAACCTTCTTAAGCTCTGATCAGATGATGAAACACTGAATGATTTCAAGCTCACACTTTGTCTACTAAACTTACATCTTTCATTCTTTATACAGATTGGTGAGCTGTGATTTGTCAGAGATCAGCTGTGATTATCTGGCAGCAGCACTGAAGTCCAACCCCTCCCATCTGAGAGAGCTGGACCTGAGCAGGAACTACGAGCTGCAGGATTCAGGAGTGAAGCATCTGTGTGGTTTCATGGAGAGTCCAGGATGTGGACTTGAAACTCTGAGGTCAGTCAGCATGTTTTAGTTGTGCTGAGATGAATATGATGTGAAAGTTGTGCTGACACTAAACTGCAGACATCAGGCTGATATTATACTGATCCACACTGAGGATCTTCATGGTAAAGTCTGTTTTCTTCTTCTCTGGTTTAGTCCATTGACTGTAGCAGAACAATGTTCACATTTCAAACCTTCAAAGAAGAAGAAAAATCCTCCACTGGATAATTCACTGTGAAACTCTCCAACTCTTCATTCCACCTTAAAGTCTGTCTGACACTGAAATCCAAAGTAAAATGTGTGTTTGCTTTACAGACAGCAGTCCAACACAAACATACACACATCATCCAAAACACAGTCCAACATCCAAATCTCTTCCACTGCCAGCATGAATGATGGGAAAGAGAAGGAGGAACACTCTGACATTCAGGGTTAGAATGAGTTTCATAAAGCAGACTGTGAAGATCAAAGCTGCATTAGAAAGCTTACATGAATGAATGAGTGGACAGAAGTGGACAGAGATCATCTGAAGCACTTCAAAGGCTTTAAATCAGCACATTTCTCTTTATTCTTTATCAACTCTGTTAGTTTCTCTCAGTTTTCTGTGAAATGAAGCTAACAGCAGGCTAACAAGATGCTGACCAATAGGTTTCTATTAAAGGTTGTAATTTGTATATGAAAAAGTGCTTTGGCTCAGCAGGGATCAGCTTAAAGGTAGAATACAGCTGCTGGATGGGATTAGCATGTCATAGCTATCTACCAAACTGCTAACTGGGGAATTTCAGGCCATCTATGAATCATTTTTCCTAACTGTTTATTCAGCTTAGGCTCACAGGGCTGCAGCCTGTGCCCTAGCTGTCATAGGGCAAGAGGCGTGGTCCACCTGCACAGGTGAGCAGTCCATCACAGGGCAAACAGAGAGAGACAGAGAAGCACTCTCTCACATCCACACCTACAGCCAATTTAGAAGCACCAATGAACCTAAGCAGCATTTCATTGGACTGTGGGAGAACATCCAACCTCCACAGAAAGGCCAACAAGCTTCAACCTACAACCTTCTTGCTTTAAGGCACTAGTGCTAACCACTTTTCCCCATTTCAGGTCAAATCCTGCATCTTCCTGTTTCTGATTCCAGGCCAGCTCCACTAACACTTTCTCATTAGACACTGCCACCTAGTGGAGGAAGTCTTAGTTGCATTTGAAGCTTCAGATTACAGTTAGTTCCTTTACAAAGAGGTGGAGGTGGTGGGGCCACAGCACCATCATCACTGAGTGCCATAGAACACTTAACCTTTGTTCCCATATGCTGGGAACTTCCTGTTGTTCCAAGGACGACTGGAAAATGTGTGAAAATCTCCAAGTCAGTTCCTCACAGCACACTTCAATCATTTTCCTCCCAAAGCATCAGGACCAGGGCTTTTTCTCTCTTTGATCCCACTAAGAGATTTCCACACAAACACCTCATCAGTGGGACTCTCAGAGCTACCAGCCCTTTGCTACAATCACAAAGCTCTTCATTGAAATCAATGATATCAAAGCTGGAATCAAATGTCCAGAGTCCAAATCTTCTGCTGATTCAGCATCACATTCATCTTTGCTCCTTGTTCTGCATCCCCACCATGGACTTCATTCCTTTCCAAGCCAGCCTTGAGTGTCCTTTATTCAGCTCATCCTCTGCTTTACTTTTACACCTGATTTTAGCTGCTTTATCTCTCTTTCAACAAGTTTCTGTGCCTCAATCTTTTTCTTCTCTCCCTCATAACAAGACAGCTTCTTCTGCCTGAGAACATGTTGGAGTGATTTACTAATCCAGGGCTTCTTATTGGGGAAAATACTTCCTGTTTTCAAAGTAATTCATTTTTTCCCAGAAAGAAATGTCAGTAGAAATCGATGATCTAAGTGAGGACATGAGCCTTTAAAAAGTCCCAGTGGGTGCAGTCAAAGCAGTCCCTCAGTCCCAGTATAGAGTCTTTGGTCCAGACTGGAACAACTGTGTGCCCAGTTTGAGCTCTCTTCAGTCCTGTGACCTGACAGACCCAGAGGGGCCATCACATCACATTTAGAAGCTCCCCTAATGGAGCCACAACACATGTCCAATACTTAGTCTGTCTTGTTGGACCAACTGAAAGAAATGATTCAAGGACTTAGTCACAGAACAGAGATTCAAATCTCCAAAATCCAACTGGCTGCATCAGGACATATAGTCTGAAACTCTGCACAGTTTCCTGTTTGAAGCTGCTTCCTGTTGGCTTCAGCTGTTTGGAGTTTCCATTTTCTAAACTTCTACATTATGAACCTTCTTCAGCTCTGAACAGATGATGAAACACTGAATGATTTCAAGCTCACACTTTGTCTAATAAACTTACATCTTTCATTCTTTATACAGATTGTGGGACTGTGGTTTGTCAGAGATCAGCTGTGATTATATGGCAGCAGCACTGAAGTCCAACCCCTCCCATCTTCGAGAGCTGGAGCTGAGAGGAAACAACCTGAAGTATCCAGATGTGAAGCAGCTGTCTGATCTTCAGCAGAGTCCAGACTACAGACTCGAGACTCTGCTGTAAGTAGAGTGATGGAGTGAGTGGGTGGTGCTGTCAGCAGTATTGTACTAAACACAGTCAGTATGAAACAAAGATCCAGTGTTTCCTGTAAAGCTGCAGCTTCTCAGTGAAGCTGTGAGAGGAGAATGGTGACAGGCTTCAGGATTGGACACAAACACTTCCTGTTTCTGACCTTTATGGTCACCATGGTAACGGCTGACACGCTCTGATCAAACACTGTCAACAGCCAATCAGCTCTCTGAACAAAGCAGCACGCAGACCAATGACTGCATTCATTTCCAAGTTTAAAGCAGTGAAGAACACAGTCTGTAGGTGTGGAAGAATTTAGTGAGAGCAGATGTTTGGATGGAATTCCTCCAGTTAACAGCTGGAACCGTCCATCTGGATTGTTGGGCTTGTTGTTGGGGTTCCTACAGAGCTCAGAGTGGACACACCAAGGTTCTTCTAATGAATGAAAGTCCAAACTCAAACTAGGAGGGAAAAACATTTTCATCAACTTCAATAAAAATCCAAAGATTAGAAAAAGTGAAGCAACAATGAGTCCTAGTACAGTCCCAGCACTGAAGTCCCTGCTGCTCTTTATACTGGATGTGCTGCATCACTGACTGACAGCTGATGAAGAGTCTCTGGAAACACTTATTTATCTCCTCTGCTCTTCCTTCTTCTCTCTGCAGGTGGAGGTGATGGTGCACACACACCTTAAACAGGACGGTGTGTGTGCTGAGAGAGGAGGAGCTGTGTCCTGATGATCCAGAGAGGTTGAAGCAGCAGCAGCTTGTGTGTAGAGACGCTCTGACTGGGCCATGTTACTGGGAGGTGGAGAGGAGAGCTTCATCCAGCAGTGACTGACAGAGGAATGAGAAGAAGTGCAGATGACTGTCAGTGCTGCAGAGTGAACTGCTCTGAGAACAGCTCCACTGTCAGACACAATGTAGAGTCCAGCATCATCCCTGTGTGTCCCTCTGGATCTGACAGAGGATCATCAGTGTATCTGGACTGCTCTGCTGCTGCTCTGTCCTTCTACAGTCTCTGCACAGTCTCTGTCTGACTCTGGCTTCAGACCCTCCTGGATCAAACTAACCTGGAAAGACTTTCAAACATCACTCAATAGATTTGAATACAGAATATATTTGATATATACTGTAGATGTACTGTAGAGTTGCAGTTTGTCACTTGTAAATACAGTCTGTGAGCAGCTATGAGCTGAAAGATCTTTCTAGAAACACGAAATGTTTTCACTCTTCTGTTGCTTTTTCATATATTTCCGCAACATTAATATTGATCCCACCTGTCTCACCTGTTTCATGCTTTTATACATAATAACAGGACACGTGTGATCTGAGCGCTGCTGTGGTTGCTGTGCTGCACGTCTTCATTTAGATTCAGAGGGAGAACTGCAGGAGGTGGAGCTGTGTTTTAGCATGGAAAACTTTATTTTTTAGGTGCAGATACAAATATGACAATTATCAGTGTAAGATACAAAAGGTCAAATCAGTTAGCAGAGGGAACAGTGATCACACAGCAATGTAAGAATAGAAACATAACAGTGAATCTGGACATGTATACAGATGGAAGCAAACAAACAGGATGTAACACTACATTAAAGACACAAATGGGAAGAAAACAAAGCCAAAGGAAAATATATTTGATCTCAGGAATCCAAATCAGATGCTTTAGAGCAGGGGTCGGCAATCCTGGACATGTGTGTCACAGCTGGCACGTGAAGGGTTAACTGATGGCACGACCATAGCTGGACTGGCCATCGGGCATACCGATGGTGATTTTTAATTTTTATGGGCCGATGATTTTTTTTTGTGACGGTATAAACAATGAAAGGTGGTGGATTGGCCGGATGCTGGTCGATGTGTAAAAATAAGTCAGTTGTTTGGTGGTGGCTATGGAGGAGCTTCCACAGAGGCAGCAGGTGGATGAGAGAAGGTGAGGCAGGAGGAGCAGAGACCCGAGGCGGCAGCCCGTGTTGTGCCAAACTAGTGGTGCAAGGTCCACCTCAAAGGTGTTCTATGTTCTATGTTGGTCAGGTTAATCAAAATGGAAACTGTTGAACGTTTCAGAAGTTTACACATTAACCAACATGGTCCAGCACTAAACATCGCAAAGCCTTTAGTTTTTGGAGAGAGGATGCTGCCATCAAATTCAAAATGGGCTAATATTTTTCTTTAAATCTTTCATTTTCTCACTTTGTTTAAAATACTGGTTTATAGGATTTGCAAATGATTGCATTCTGTTCTTAATCATATTTAACACAGCGGATTAAATGAAGGGAAGTGGGTGTTATATTCAGATTGTGGGATAAATTTAGGAAATGTAAAACTTTTGATGTTAATGTTGTTTATTTGCAGGGTTTAAAAATAAATGTGTTTACTGTTTGAAACTCATACTTGGCCTTCTACTCTTCATGGCTACTTAACCAAGCTAACAGGGTGGACAGTCTGAGGAGCTGGGAAAGAAAAGCGTCTGAACTGCTTTAAATTTCTTGAAGACATTTTATCCAAGAAGTTTCTTCAGTTCTGAGAGCGACTGGTGGAGAATCCCAGGTTTAGGTCCCGTGTGAGTGTCCCCCTAAGAGGGTCATGGACTCCCTATTGATCCTCTGCCTAATCACATGAGACAAGGTGTGAAAACGGGTGTAGGTCACAATCAGCTAAGGGCTGTATCCCTTTTCAGGGTCTGCAGCCTCAAAGGCCGCATTTTAAGGCCGATTACGTCTCAGCGACGCAACGAAGGCTGTGCCAATTCAAAGGCGGCTCAAAATGCGGCCTTCAAATGCGTCCTTCATTTCCCTGAATTTTAAGGATGTGGCGGTGTAGACTTCATGACCCAACATATCCCAGACTCCATAGCGCGGCGGTGGGTGTGGATAATTTTGCTGAAGAAAACGGCGGAAGAGTAAAATTTTAAAGTATGCACTGAATATTATGTCACTTATTTATGTGCAAATGTTTAATAATGAAGAACATTAAAACATTGCTGTTGGCCACATGTCGGCAAAGTTATGTGACATTAGTGATGTTTGTACTTTCAGCGTTTGCTTGGTTTTAAAGCCTTTACTTTAAAATATACGCTGTTCAATAGTCGACCTTAATCCTACAGAGAATGTGATGATTTTATGGATAATTAAAGTCAGTCATATATCCACAAACACAACAAGCTGAAAGTCAGTGATGCTGCTCGGTTTGCAGTCCTGAATATCACGGCACAAGCAGGATTCACTGCACTGTTAATGTTAGCTATGTTATATTGCGGCCTCTGTTCGGTGGTGTCGAGCCAAACGTTTAACGTGTGTTTGAACGAGCTGACGGTTCACTCGTTAAGCTGAAAGAAAGATGCTTTAATCACAGGAGTCACACGTGTGTCCACTGTACCATCTGGGAACTCTTCTTGTTTAGCACTCGTAATAACACAAACACTAAATCCTCCTGTTTGTAGCAGTGTGTACACCTGAGACTGTCACCTGTCTGTCTGTCCTGCACTCTCTCTCTGTTTCTTTCTCTCTGATTGTGGAATAAAAGTATGAACATGTATTTATAAGTTATACTTGTGTTTGAATCCTGCAGCTTATCACTCATTTGATTTCCATGTGTGACAACTGCAAGTGTCCAGAGTGAGGACAGACTGAGGGACCCACTGCTGCACATCATCTGTGAGGCTTTGCACCCCTGATGATCCACCAGGACAAACTCAGCAGTGTGTGAGGAAGAGGAGGAGGAAGAGCCAGCAGCAGCTGACAGATGGAGAGAATAGACAGACTGTTCCCTGTTTGTGAAGGACTGCTAGGAAAGTTTAACATAATTAATTGTCTGTCCTGAATCAGTCTTATTAGGTAATGTTCAAATAATGTTATCATTCCAGTGTTTTCAGTGTGGGAGAAAGTACTCAGGGCCTTCAAGTTACACACTATGAAAGGCAGCAACAAGTTTAATATTCAGAAACCTAAAGTCTGTATCAGCAGCAGAATGGAGCTAAAAATAAATGTTTGTTTCAGTTCTATGAAGCTTTGAGTATTTTGGATTAGTAGCACTGCTGTGTTTGTTGCATCATATTGCTGTAATTGTTTATATGCTTTATATATTCTGAGCTACGTTGATCTATTGTGTTACATCATATTCTATAAGGATGTTATGTGTTTGTTTACTTTCTGCCCAGTTTGACCCATTTAGCAGAAGTCAGCCTGTTTAAGGCTCTGATATCTATTCTGTATGACTTAAAGCAGTTATGACATGGTCTGATTTTCTCACCCAATAAAGGAATATTTCATATATCAATCTACTCTTCATTCTATCAGACACAGTTTTCACAGCTCGTACATTTTGTTTTTACACATATATGTAAGCATTGAGCCAAATTTCATCTCTACTTCCTCCTGCATCTCCCTCAATTTCTACGGCGTACACCTCGGATGTCCCAACCAAAAAAAGGAAAAGGAAAGGTTAGACGTTATGTTATTGTAAATGTACAAAACACATGACAGGTTCGCTAAGTTTGATAAGATTTCTTTTTTCATTCTTTTATTTTCTTCAGTTTTACAGACCTCATGTAAATATTTCATTTGTTATTTTTCAGAATGCCGAAACTTGGACTTCCCGGATTTGAACTGTGCCTGACTGACTATCCATAAGCTTTTGTATTTGATGAATCTACACTAATTCAGCCACTGAGTCTGTATCGCTCCAAATAGGACATTAAATAGGAACGTACCACCTGATATGACCTGGTCGTGCTGCCTTCCTGATGTTTGCGTTCTTTAAAGTCCTGCTGACATCATGCTCAGAAGGAGTGATTGATGTGGAGGTGCTCCTTCCCATTCAGTAACATCTGCTTCAGTTAGTTTTGCTTGTGAGCCACAATGTAAGCAGTGTTGCTTTGCTGACATGCACTCGATGCTGGCAGTACAAGCATTGTAGTGGTTCTTATGTTTTTGTAAACTAATTGTATAATATATTGAGCCATTCAATAGTACACAAATGTTTATAAGCTCCTTTTTGTATGCAACTTGCATGTCTTTCTTAATTAATTGTTTGTTTATATCATGTTTTTCAGGAAAAAGAAGAAGTTAAAGTCAAGTGGAAGCCCTGCTCAACATGGTATGTAGTAACAACTTTGTTGGACGGGAACAGACATTCATATTGTTGATAAATAGTTATCACCTCAATTTGAATTCATGTATTTGGACTAAAGTAAATTGGGAGCTTTTCGCTGTCAAGCTGCTCTTCTGTGAGTAGCTTGATAGCTGTCCACCTCCAAAGTTCATTATGAGTTTTGGAGGTGGACATGGTCAAGACTTTTAAGAGTAGGCATAAGACTTTACTTCTTTATAGAGCTTATAGTTCGGGCTGGTTCAGGTCAGCCCTTAGTTATGCAGTCATAGGACCAGACTGCTGGGGGTTAGTGTCCCCCCCCCCCCCTCTCTCTGTCTCTCTCTTTCAGGGTTATGCAGGCTCAGTATTGGTTGAAGATGCAGTCACATATCCTTTTACTAAAAACTCTCCCCCTCTCCCTCACCACCATCTGTAAACATACATGTCTCAGTAATGCAGTTCATGCATGTTACTAACTAAACTTCTTCCCTGGAGTTTCTGTGCTCTCTCATCCAGCAGGTTCTGAAGGATCGTGGCTGCTGCTGTGGTCCTGCTTGACGTCTACTCCATATATTATTACTCTCTGACTTGATTTGATTAATTTATATTACAATGAAGGTGTATAAAGCATGACATGAATATAGAAGATATTTCATCCTTAAAAATTGTCATATGTCACAACCTAAATGATCCTATTTTGTGTGGTTGTGTGGTTGTTGTTTGTTATGTTTTTCTCCTGACAGTGGCAAAGTGTGGGATGACACATGGGAACCTGCAGTTTTACACACAGTAAACCAGGCACCACAGGTCGCAGAGATCGCACAGTTCACAGTTTGTAGTTCAGCATAAAAGTTCAAAATAAAATATTTACTATACAATTCTAACCAGTGTCAGTCTCTGTTTCACTCTCTTATTGTGGGTTAAGTACATAAAACATTCATGAATCTGATCGATCAATAATATCTTCCCAGCACTCGATATCTCATAGTTTTACATATCAGCCAACATTATTGTCTACATGCTCATAAATATAGAAGTGACTTGGCTATTATAACATATTGCAAGTTAAAGTAATACTGCACTGCACGTAAAGTAAGTAACATCTTGTATGAGGTGATTAGGGTCAGCAGTACTGTGTATGGGAGCCTAAAGCAAAGTTAACTGCACCAGTACCAGCTTCACAACATGTTGTATATTATACGTTTCTACCTTTTTGTAATATGTCATCTGTCATGTTTAGATGCAGTGACAATTGCTCATTTGGAGTCGTGGTCATATGTGGTTTTTATATACAGTGTATTATTTTTTTAAACTGTCATTTTTTTCTATTTTTCTTGTTTGTTTGCACATCATTATTGTGTGCATGTTGCATATGTAACATTATCTTTATTGTTAATATTATTATTAGATACCAAATATACAATTTGATTAAGGGTTTAAAAAAAAAATGCAATTACACGCGTAAACAATAGGATCAAAATACACTTTTAAAAAGTCTGTTGATCAAATACTGATTTTCAAAACATTCTAGAGGAAAATAGAGATAAATTAATCTGAATACTAACAGTGATCTTGGATGATGATGGAGGCTTGAATGGATTATTCTGTTTCAGTCAATAGGTTCATATCTATGACAATAATTTGATAAGTTTAACAGGCTGGTTGAGGCCTGGCAATACAGCAAATATTCACAAACTTTTGTTTTTGAAGAATCATCAATGCCCAAACCACCTCAGCTGGCTATCATGTGGCTATGGTACTGGGTTTTGGTTTGATGCATATGCAGGTTACAGCTGGGGAATGGCAGCATGTTGTGGATTGATTTGGCATGTTCAACCACTGTTACACCAAACTCTCTCACTTATAACATGATCAAGGCCTCTTACCCAGTGTCATGGATTTTCTGTAGTTTTGGGGACACAGGTCCAAAGTCTGAGGCAGTAAGTCAGATCAAAGAAGGCAATGATTCTAAAATGGGAGTTTACTCGTGTCATTGTATATATCCAGGAATATGTGCCTGAGGATAGTTGTCATGAAATCAATATTAAATCAAAGTATTCCTTAATTACCACAGCTGCCATGAGTTTTCCAAAGCTGCCTGCTGTCTCACGATCTTTCTCCAAAAAGAACCAGGGAGCGCTAACATGTTATGTTCTAAACTGATGCAGAAAATGCACATTAAACATAGTATAAACTTATTATGTTAAGTAATGTGAAGAGGATGCCTTTAGCTCCTATTGGGTTGGTTTCTTGATCAGTGCAATACAGAATCATTAATCTGGTTTGATGTAATGTCCTTAAAACACGTCAAAATGAGGCTCTGTAGTCTGTGTGGCCTCCACATGCCTGTATTACCTCACTACAACACCTGGGCATGCTCCTGATGAAGTGGCAGATGGTCTCCTGATGGATCTCCTCCCAGACTCCAGGACTAACATCTGCCAACTCCTGGACAGTCTGTAGTGCAGTTGGTGGATGGAGTGAGACATGATGTCCCAGATGTCCTCAAATGGATTCAGGTCTGGGGAATGGGCGGGCCAGTCCACAGCATCAATGCCTTCGTCTTGCAGGAACTGCTGACACACTCCAGCCACATGAGGTCTAGCGTTGTCTTACATTAGGAGGAACCCGGGGCCACCCGCACCAGCATATAGTCTCACAAGGGGTCTGAGGATCTAATTTCAGCACCTAATGGCAGTCAGGCTACCTCTGCCGAGCACATGGAGGGCTGTGCGGTCCCCCAAAGAAATGCCACCCCACACCATTAGTGACCCACTGCCCAACCATTATGCTGGAGGATGTTTCAGGCAGCAGAAGGTTCTCCAATATGTCTCCAGACTCTGTCACAAGTACTTAGTGTGAACTTGCTTTCATCTGTGAAGAGCACAGGGCGGTAGTGGCAAAGTTGCCAATCTTGGTGTTCTCTGGCAAATTCCAAACATCCTGCACGATGTTGGGCTGTAAGCACAACCCCCACCTGTGGACGTCGAGCCCTCATACCACCCTCATGGAGTCAGTATCTGACCGTTTGAACAGACGTGCATATTTGTGGCCTGCTGGAGGTCATTTTGCAGAGCTCTGGCCTTTCTTTCCTACCCCACAGTACCTTTCCTTATCTTTTGTTTCCTACTCTTTTACTTAGTCTTTGATCACGGTTGTCTTTCTAGATAATTAATTTCATTTGTTCTGGGGCGAGTCACTGGCTCGGTGCATTCTGGGACTGTCAGTTCACCAGTGTGCTGGCATGCTTCTTAACAAACACACCACTACAGCAAACATCTCAGTTGTACTTGTTGATTTCTTCAACAAAACACTGAACAAAAAATGTCCTTGTGAGTGTGCTGCCTGGTGCTTTTAAATTTTGTGATAATTTGAGCAGCCCATGAATTAAATTATGTTATTGTATCTGAACATGTACACTAGTCATTAAATTAGATGGGAAAGAATGATTCAGGGTAAACAACTGCACCAAGGGAATTACATTTTTCTTCTCAACATGTAAAATAACTGTTGATAAGCAATTTTTAAAACAGACATTATAAAAATCACATTAAACAGATGTGATTAACTTTTTATTTTACCAAACATAACATCAATGATGACACAATCAGTCTTCATCAGAAGTGCTCAAATCACTCTCAGCGGCATCGTCTGGAATGTCCTCCTCCTCCTCCGAGTCCATTTCCAGGAGTGGTTGGTGGCTGAGGATTCTCTTGTACACGTCCTTTACTTTGAGCATTTCAGCTTTCAGTTCACTTTGTTTTTAAACCAGGCTATGGAGTCCTTTCTGTGCATCCTCCGACATGCCAACAAGAGAGGCTGTAAAAAGAACAAAACTATTAAATATAAGTAAAACAAACAAACAAAAACTCACCTCATAAACACAAGGAATTAGGATCATGTAATTAAACTTTTTTTTAAGGGAGAAGGCAGTGTTAGCTAGCAACCCAAATATAGGTAAAAGATCCAGTAAGACTTTAGCATCTGCTATTATTTTCAATCAATTCATCACCAAATGTATAAATAAATAAAAGATGTGCTTACAGTCTGAGGAGATTGTCCCCAACACCACAGATCGCATTCGCAACACTGTCCAGTGATGCTGCATCTCCCTGCAAAGGATCATCTCCTCCTCTCTCAGGCGCCTCACAGCCATCACCTTCTCAAAGACCTTTCTCTTTGTCCGGAGGTCAGCAGCAGCTGCAGTTTAACAACATCAGATGCGAAAACATAGTAGCATATTATGATTCAAGAACAAAACATTCAACTACTGCTCAGATACTGGGAGTTTGTTTAAAAAGGATATTTAGAAATCAAGAGCTTACGTTCACTTGTGCTCTGCCAGGGCCAAACGTCGGTCTGGATGAGGGCATCACTGGATACGATTTGCTTTGTTGGTTCAGCGAGCTTGTTGTAGTCGTCAACAGCAGCCGCCAAGCGTTTCTTCTCATCTAAGATGACCTTGCGAATTCTGTGTCGCCTCTTGTTGCTATCTGTAAATAACCATAAAAAAGGAACACCTTCACATAATGCATATATTTACATTTTAATCTACACTCATCAATTTGTTTGCTAGAACAAATCACATCCAGCTTAAACAAACCTGGATCTGATTTTATTCTGTTTACAAAGTAGCTGTACAAGCTGTACAAACTGAGCATCAAACGGTCCATTTCAAAGAAACTGTGACACCATTTTGTCTGTAAAGACTTTGTGTTCGCACTCTGATGATGACGACAAGCTCCTCTATTCGTGCCTGCAACGCTCCAAGGCTGCCATCAGTTTGATCCGTTTCTAAGTGAGAGGAATATTAATCAGAACACAGGATGAGTAACAGTCACCAAACTACAGTGGACTCTGTAATCACTGACTTGATGATATTCATTATAAGACATCTGGAGCCTTCATGTGCTGCATTATCATGAGATAACAAGTATGTTGGTGTTCAGGTTTATAAAACCAACTAGTACGACATCACTTCAACCCAGGTCCAATCCAATTTGATCAAACGCAACAACTCTGCCATCAATTGTGCTTTTACAAGGCTTATTTTTCATTGTTTGTTGACACTGTCAGAAAGATCTTAATTCTAAGTTCTTTAATGAGGCCACGGTGGGTCCTGTTGTTATACACGAGTGCATTATATTGAGACTCACCTTCAGCCCATTGCTGCACATCGGCCACCCATTGCTGCAGTGTGTCGTCATCCACACCCAGCTCATTTCTGCTCGCATTCAGGCTCTCCACTTGTTCTCTAAGGATCCTTATGATCTAAGAATACATTAATAAATGTCATTCATATTGACATTTTTAGAGTACTGGTGTTTTTCCCCCATTACCACACACATTAAAATGGGTGTTGAAAAAATGACCTTTAGATATCTCTGGCTCAAAGTGCGGCCCAGTTGTTCCACTTTCCTTTTGTTCCAGCCCAAAGCCAGGAGGCTCAGCATCAATGTTCCCTCTAAGCTGCGCACGTGCGCAATTGCGCACTGCTGGCACGGTCTCTGCGCACAGAAAATCTGTGTTGCGCACAAAAAAAATCTAACCTGAATTGAAATTAAAATTAATACTTTAACAATTCTGTTTTGCAGTGTTAGTCAGTAAGTGACTGGCTGCTCCCGTATGGGATTAGAACGATGCCACCTTATCCCATAGTCCAGCCAATGATGAGATTTACATTCGTATATACGCAGCTAATCAACGTCATTGACAGGCTATGACAGCGTCCTTATGTGCTGACACCGGTGTTTTAGCGAGCAAAGCGGAGTGGCTGATGTGGAGTGAAGCCACGTTAATGAAAACGTGGACAACCATTGGAGATGTGAGCAGGACAGACGGAACAACTGACGGAAAAAGTGTGGACTTTATACCAGTTTTTAAATTGTGTTGATAGGCCACTTAAAACCAGAGTTATGATAAAAATATATGCAGTGTTTGGTTTTCTTCCTGAATACTATCGTTGTTTATATTTACTGCGGGAAGAAACGGTAAATGGCGTTTTATAAGAAAAAAGGCTCGAAAGCCTGTGAGCAAAAACAAACTCCACCCCCCTCTCCCTTTCCTATTCATCCAAAAAAGTACCATGTCGACCAATCAAAAAATGATATAGCAACGCGGCATCTTGTTGTTAAGAAACGGGGGGGAGTTTTAGGAGTGACGGCGGTGTCTTGAGATGTGAGAGATTTGAGACGTTTAGCGCAAATCTTGTGTAGTTAGTGTGTAGTGTAGTTTTGTTGTGTGTCAGAACAATGAGGCGACTGCTAAATGTTACAGGTGTTACAGCAGTGATACATCTGCTGTTGTCAGGCCTGCAGGTATCAGGCTGTTGTTCTCCTTCATCTCATAGTGGACAGAAATTGTTTTTTGGAGTGGCACAAATAATTTGTGTGGCATCAACTTTGATGCAGAACAGCTGATTGTTCTGTAAATAGTTGGAAATGTTTATTTAAAAACACCTTGGCTGCATTTAAAAAAAAATAGCTGCAAAAAACTTTGTTGTTTGCCAAACTGAGTTACTTTTTTGAAGAAGTAACTATATAATTAATTGCCCAGCATTGGTCATTATATACTATATTTTGCAGACAGGACTCTCTCCCAGGCCACAGACTCATGCTCATAATACAAGTCAGAGCTTTATAAAAAAAGAAGAAAAAAGTAAGTTGTTTTTTCGAAATTGGAGTTCAAATTATTTTTACTTCCAATAGTGTTAACATACTACACAGGTCAAGATTTATTTTTTAAATTTTCACATTAAAATGTTTTTTTTAAAATTGGAGTCAGCACACCCATCATGATGACTTTTTACTACGCCTTCCTGGAAAGCATCATGACCTTCTCCATCACCTGCTGGTCCCTCAGCCTTCATACAGGAACAGACTGCAGCATCAGTGTGCTCTAAAATCATTGGCCTGCCTGTCAGAACTCTGGCACAGGTTTTCATCAACAGGCTCTTAGACAGGCAGCCAAAATCATCAACGACCTCTCTCACATTCTTCAACCCGCATTTCAATGGCTCCACTCTGGGCGACGCCTCCGCTGCATTTCCTGCAGGACTGAGAGGAGGAGGAGCGCCACCTTTGTCCCCAAAGCCACTCTGCTTTTTAACTCCAACTGATAAGAACATTGCCCACACCAGAAACATAAACTACACTCTTATACTACCAACACTTTACTCACTTTTAGTCACTTCCAGTTATTTATTCACCTTCAGTCACTTTAATTTTAAAACTGTATATTCTGTGTATTTATTATCTCACTCTTATTGTGCTTGTCTTCAACGTCATGCTGCTCTGTTGTATGTTAATTGGCCCTTGGGGATAAATAAAGTCTCTGATTCTGATTCTGATCTTTTTTATATATTGGTAGTTTGATAGGTTTTGTATTTGTATTCTTTTACATAATATTAAAATGTATAAATATATAGATTTAAATATATTTGTGTATTCATGTCTGGATTGTGTTTGGTTTTCTTTTATTTATTTCTGCAGTGGTTGTTGTGTATTACTATTTAGATTGTCTTTTTCCATTATTGTAATTGTGTATAAAGTTTGATTTGAATGAAAGTTACACTCAAATGCTTTCAGTGTTGCTGTGTTGAGTGTTTGCATGTTTAATGTTTGTATGGAAGACACAGAAAGACGTTTGGCTAAAGAAATCTGTGCTAGAGTGACTTTAAAACAATAAATAAACAGAATGTAAATAATGATGTTTAGTGTTTGAGATGGAAGCTGTTTCTACAGGATCCTGATGGACACTCAAAGCTTCTATAAAATGTTCTCATTAGTTGTTTACAGCAGAATATCAACCGATGTGAACCAAAACAACAAAAGTGTGTGAGACTACAAATTCTAGAATCAGAACTGCTGATTTCATTACTCTGAACTTTTAAAGGGAGGTTTTGTATCTGAGAGCAGGGACACTTGCTGTGTTCAGTGTGACTCGTCTCTGCAGAAGGTCAGGGCTCTGATAGTTACAGTTAGTGGGTGACTTACTGGGCAGGTGGATCCTGAGTGTCTTTTGCAGTCAGGGTTCATTATGGTCCTGGTTGCTACTGGAAATAAAGAAACAAAAGGAGGGTGTGTTGTTCAGGAAGTACAGACTGTAGCTCAGCAGGTAGAATTACTAACTGGAAGGTTGGAGGTTTGATCCCTGGCTGCTCCAGTCTGCACGCCACGGTATCCTTGGGCAACACGTGGAACCCCGACTTGCTCTCCGATGCATCCATCATAGAGTCATTGTTAGAAAAAGAAGTGCTTGTGTGAATGAAGCACGCTGTATAAAATGCTTTGACTGCTCATATAGAAAAGCAGCTTATAAGAACTGGTTCATTTTCCAGATAATTCCACTATTAAGACAACAGACATTTGGGAGGCTTTCTCCTGAGAGTAACACTGAAAGTCTTGCTGCTCCTCCACAAAATGAACTCTTCAGTTTAGATTTGATTAAAGACACAGCTCAGCTAAACACAACTCAAACTAAACTACACTATTTTTCTTTATTACGCAGCATTTTTATAACTATTTCCAGATGTTTCTAAAGATGAAAACAGAATTAAACTCCAGCCTGATCCGTTTCTGAGGTTCCTGACTCTGAACGTCCCTCAAACGCCTCTCTGATCGTTTCCTTCCGTCGCTTTTACTTTCGCTTTCGTGAATGTTGTGGCGCAGTTGATCGTCTCCATGTTAAGGTAACGTTAGCAGTCTGTACTGTTTTCCTGGCTAACATCAGCTGTGTGCAGCTTAGTTTCAGCATAAATCTGCTTCGTTTTATGTGAGATCAGAGTCTGGGAATGAGACAGAAACAGTTAGTTGATGATCAGCAGCTGAACTCAGAGTCGATGTTACTGTGGATCCACTGACTGATGACTGTAGGCAGCTTCTCCTGCCTCCATCAGTCTGTGGATGTATGGGATCAAATTGTGGTCATAAATATTTTGTACTTGTAAA
The DNA here is from genome assembly GCF_056152115.1 of Neolamprologus brichardi. Classification (NCBI taxonomy): domain Eukaryota; kingdom Metazoa; phylum Chordata; class Actinopteri; order Cichliformes; family Cichlidae; genus Neolamprologus; species Neolamprologus brichardi. The sequence continues at coordinate 53,625,282 of NC_142106.1, read as the reverse complement.
TCAGGATTTGTACTTAACCAAGAAATACGTGTGAAACTCTGCACTCAAGTTTCAAGTTACTAGTACGTCCCTATTTTTCTTCCTTTCATCTGATTGGCCAATGTCATGTCAATCACAAATTTAACAATCCAATCAGAGAACAGGTGGGTTTGGCTATTGGAGGGGTGCTTTATGAAGCTTCGGGTCCTTGAATGGAATAAATGCCCCTTTTCATGCCAGCCCAGCATTTTTCCTTCATCACTAGGAAGGAAAACAGTCTGTGGTTGTCCGAGTTTTGAGATTTTTGTGTCAATTCTGCAGAGTTAGTAAACTGGCCGTTTTTGCTCAATATTCCTGTTTCATGTTCAAACCATCAGACAGAAACTCTGTTTTTATGTTCTTCAGCCTGTTGTTCTTGAGGTAATCTGTGATGCGTTTAATGACCCTCCACATGCTCTGAGGGTCATTTGAAGAGAAATAGAACTTCATCTTTAGAGCATAAGTGGGTTTTTGGCCTCTTTATGCCCGCGGTCAGGCTCTGTTTATTGTAGTATAACACTCATAGGACACGGTGTCCTGCTGCACACACACTGCACTTACACTGCACACACACTGCACACACACTGCACACAATGACAGCTGCAGAGTTTGTGTCTGATGTATTAAGTATGAAACACTGTTGGGATCAAATCTGGTCAGAATGAATCCAGGTGCAGGTGTGTCAGTTTAGGACCACTGGACTAACATCCAAGTGCTCACAATATAAAGTGTATTCTGTAGTAACATCCTGGTGTTGCAGCAACAGTCCCACATGGAAACGTCAACAGTCAAACTCAAAATCTCTTTTTGTCAACAATAAAATGACGGCAGACCAATTTGAACAAAGTTGGTAAAAAGCTTCAGAAACTAGTAAAATATTAAAAAGTGTCTTGATGCTCAATCATCCAGGTAAGGGTTAGGTAATGCTGTGATTGCAGACATTCCCCAACTCTCTGTGTATGGGACTCATGGCCATTGATCAGTGGTTGTTGATCAATGGTCATGACCTCCCAGCCATTGTGCAAATGTCCTGTTTATAAGGTTGGAAACCTGCAGTCAGCTGAGACTGAAGGAGTCACCTGGATGAGTCATGAAACGTTTCTCCCACTGAAAACATCCAGATGAACAGAATCAACTATTGGGGATTAAAACGTGTCTGAATTAATCAGTGGATGCTGAGTGGGTCAGTCAGTATGTCTGCTGGGCTGATTTGTGTTTCCTCTGCAGGTGAAGGTAGAAAGTGTGTGTGAGCTGATGTGAATTGAGCAGCATGGATCAGTGTGAGGACAGAGAGGAGGGAGTCCCTCCCTCTAAAAGCACTCTGTGTGGGGAACATGAGAGCCAGACCAAAGCTCAGAGGTGAGATGACCATCTCTAACTGTCCATGACTCTTCTCCATGTCACAGCTCAGCACTCACATCACTGCTCCATCATTATTCACACTCATACCTCTGTGTGTGTTGTTTTAAAGCCCAGAGCTGTGGGGCGTACCAGGCTCAGCTGGACATAACCCTGAAACTAATCCAGAACCTGGACCTGAACCCAGCTGTGTTTCCTTAAAGAGCAACATGTCGAAGGAAATTGTTGTAAACTTTAACAAAAGACTGTTATGTGACAAAGAGTAAGTACATTATTTTTATGAGTTTCAGATCATGTCTGTTCATCATATCTTTAATTTAATATTTCCAGTTTTTCCTTCCTATATCATGAAGCTGTTACATTTATCGTTTTTATTTTAGGATCAATAAGAGGCCAGAATCTCCTGGACCTGAACCCAGCTGTGTTTCTTTAAAGATCAACCGGTCGAAGGGTATTGGTGCAAACTTTAAAGGATGTTCTTCTGCTGCTGAGAGGTAATGTGTGTCTAGATGTTGTTGCTGACTCTGTATTTTTGAATAAATCCTCATGTTTAATATCAGCTCAGCTCTTTTTCACACACATTTCTATGTTGGTATGTGAAGCGGTGTGTGTTGGAGTGTTTCCACAAACACAGCAGTCAGAGTGGAAAGAATGGATGTTGTAGGAGGTAGGGGTGGGCCATATCATATTGTTGACAATAATACCGGTATAATGTTGGGCACCGACAAGAAAATGAAATATCGCGATAGAATATGGGTAAAACACGCATGCGCAGTGCCTTTGTTTACATACGCACATGGCGGCGACGCAGTATGAGAAGGACGAAAGCGGATCGTTGAATGAAACGGATGAACCAGAACTGGTTTGTAAAAATGCTACAACTTCAGTGGTGTGGAACTGGTTTAGCTTTCGTCCATCAGATACACATCAAAGCAGTATTTTTGGTAGAGCATGCTAGCGGGCCGTCGTTATTGTTGCACACTTAAAATCAATCCTTTGATTTTTCGAAAAATCGACAGTGCCCCTTATAATCCCGTGTGCCTTATGTTTGAATTCTGGTTGTGTTTACTGACCTTGAAACGATTTTATGTACACGACGCTCGAAAATCTGTCAGATGTTTTAGTACAACTTTGCTAAATTACGAACCCGCACCATTTGATGGATTGCCGGAGCATTAAGGCTATCGTAGGCAGGAGCCTCGCGGAGTGATACGTACTGTGCTTCAACATAATATTACCGTATTGTGTGTGTATAACCTCTTTTTAAGTTTTGTGGATATTATACATGGTTATGCTGAGGATATGTTGTAAAAATGCCTTTTGGTTTAACTGTCAGCAAGGAATTTGCATTTGCACTGTTAATTTTTTTATATAACTTTAATGCAAAAAAAAGGTTTTAAGTTTAAGTGAAAATACTTTGATGGTTTTTTTGCACTAATAATAATAATAATAATAAATAAAATAAAATGTCTAGTGTCAATTATATCATCAGTTATATCGGTATCGCATATGTTCAAATCTATATCGTGATATTTTTGGCCATATCGCCCTGCTCTAGTAGGAGGTGTTTGTGTAGTGAAGAGGCTGAGTGTCTGCAGGACTCCAGCTGCTCCAGCAGGTGTCTCCTTTGTGCTTTGCTTCAAACACAGTGTAGGGAGGAGCTTCCACTCAGGTGTTTCAGGTGTTGCTGGATGGAGGAGGACAAATAGTTTTTCCCTTCAGTGACACTTCAGCAGCTCAATGTTCTGGGGAGATGTTTGTCTTTATGAAGGTTTATGGATTATTGTTCTTACTTTGGTTAAACTGATTTGATATAATGCCAACAAGTACAAATAGGTGTTCTTACAGGTCTTAATCATAGAGGTCTGATAAGTCTGGTGACTTTCACAGTCAGCAATTTTGCTGCCTTTTATTTTATTTTGGCCTTTTTAAAGCCCTTCAAATGCTCCCACATTCATACAGAGCTTTTAATACAAAACTCCTTTACAGTCCTTCTCCTCTCACACACGATCACACGACTGATTTGTCTGCAGCAGCTGTGTTACTGCTAGTATTTTATTACGTGTGTAATCTCCTCATATTCCTCATATTCTTCCTATGGTTTAGTTTGACTTCCTGTGTGATCACAGCTGCTTCAATCACTTTATCAGAGAATTGATCATTGAATAAAACATGTTTGTGTCTGCAGAGGTCAGAGGTCACAGTCTGCAGGATCCAGCTGTCCGTCGGTGAGGAGTGACTGGTCCAAACATGAACCTCCAGACTTCAGTGGTGAACCTGGACAAACGAGGTCAGAGAACTGTGATGACTCCTTTACATGTTTGTGTTTTCCTGGATAAATATGACCAAAGATTCATTAAAAAGATAAAAATATTAGACTTTTTCCTGTAGCGCTGTGTGGCAGGCAGGATTGGACCCAAACACAACAGGATGAAGTCAAAGAGGCAGCTTTATTTCAGCTGTGAACATGCAAACAGCAGAAATAAGGAAACATAACTGTAGGTTTGCAGTGAATGAAGCCTCAGCTCGACGCTCCACTTTGTCCCTCTTTTCCTTCTCCAAACAGCCACATCAGGAGTCTTTGATGGAGTTTTAAAATATTTAATTACAAATGTCCAAAGATGGGTTCAGGATACCTGAATCCACAATTATTAAAGCTAAAATAGTTCACAGGGTTTGGACTTTGTTAGGTGACAAGAGAACATCAAAGTGTTTTTATCTTTAAACAGTATTTTTATCACTTCAGTTGCTCTCACAGCCCTGTTTGTTATTTTACCAGAGCTCTTATGTTTCACTCAGTGCTCCCACCAAACACCTTGGAGGACACATTAGTGTGATTTAGATTTCATTGGTGGAAACACCAGTCACACAAGCTAACCCATGGAGGCAGCAGCAGGCTTTGTGTTTGGTAAAGTCTGTTGGCTTAAACTAAGAGAGTTTAGTTTGTTAGCACAAAGAGCTGTCAGCTAAAGCCCCGAATGCACTTTGAATACAGATGAACTGAGAAAAACACTTTAAATACAGCAAACAGTCAAACTGACAACATCTTTTTCTGCTGATCATCCACAGCAGTACATTTAGCATTCATGCTAGCAGCAGGCTATGACTGTCCACTCAGCACCAACACAGGTAGGAGTGAGCAGTGATGACGCAGGACTGTGGGCAAGTTTGAGCTACAATCCTATTGGCTTCTCAGTTTCTCCAAAGAAAAGGGGAAAAATTCTTGATGTTGTGAAGATGTGAGTTGGTCTTGTTGTCGTGGGGCTGGAAGGATGCTGGCAGTGAGAGGCTTTTCATACAGTGTTTAGTAACAGAATGAGAAGAAAGCCACTGCACATGAAACAAGGTGCTCGTAGTGTTTGTTTACTGTGTTTGTGCCACAATGTCAGATCAGTTGTAGATTCACATGCAGACTTGTCCAGTGAAACCAATGCAAGTACTGCAGTACAGAGCAAAGACTAAGCAAGCCAGGAGAGCTCTCCAACTTTCTGAAAGTATCAGGATATTTGAGTGATGAGAAAAAGTGGATCATGCAACAATGTCCCTCAGCACACAAAACAATCAAAGCAGAATAAATATAATGTTTTAGAAAACACTTACAGGGACCTGAAGAGAGAGAACCAACAAAATGTCATGGCTAACAGAGGAACTCAAGCACAGACTGAGTTCTGACAAACAAAAAGGTGACAGTTTATTTACCAAAGGGGTGAACCACAGTGCTCTATATATGTACAGTGAGTTGAGGAGGGGGTCCAGGGCTCCAGGGAAAAGAGGGAAGGGAGTCCACACTCACTCCTCTTCAGTCACTCTTGTCCTGCTCTCCACTCACACAGCCACACACGGGAGTCACAGGTAAGCGTCTGTAACCAGGTCCGGGGAAATATATACTCAAAGTATACACAAAGTTAACACAACTGGTGAATTTAGAGAGAGATTTCTTAGCAAGGAGCTGAGATCATGAACACAGGAGGGTCAATGTCCCAGCGACGAACTGCTCCATGCCGCAGCGTTAAATGGTTACCGGTAAGCCCAGGTGAATCAGCAACAGGTGGTGTAATCATCATAACTGTGTGGACCAAGAGCGAGAGGCCATTACAAGCTCTACCCAGGCAGGCAAAACGCTAGCAGGAGAAAGCAAAACATAAACAAAACCTGAAAAGCCATCTTGAGCCAGCCAGAGAGACACAGAGTTCTATACTAGATGAGAAACCTGCTCATCTTCATCATGTTAATTTAAATAGAGAAAGTCAGAAGTCTCTGTGTGTCAGACCACGGCTCTACACGGACACTTCTAAGCTGCTTCAGAGTGAACTGACCCAGATAATCTGCACACAGCGGCTGTAAAACAGTGAAAGTCATAACTGTCTCTCTCTGATGGAAAGCTTAGTGAAGTCAGGAAGTCTGCAGGAAGTGTTGAGTTTGTATTCATCACTCAGTGTTTAATGAGAAAGGCAGAAAGGAAGAGCAGCTCATTGGTGTTGATGAAATCAAAGGAACTGTGAGGAACTGCAGTTTGGGCACATCTGGATGTTTTTCACTGACAGTAAATGTTTTTAGTGATAAAGAAATGTGTTCACAGAGAGAGGAAGAGGAGTGGTGTTTGTGAGGAGGAGCAGCTGTCCTGCTGTGCTTTGTGTCAGGACGTCCTGAAGGATCCAGTCTCTACCAGCTGTGGACACTGGTTCTGCAGACAGTGCATCTCCTCATACTGGGACCAGTCTGCTTCATCAGGAGACTCCTCCTGTCCCCAGTGTGGAGAAAGATCCAGAAGCAGAGCTGGACTGCAGACAGCCAGTCAGAGCAGCTGTGTACAAAGTAAGACTGAACATCTGTCTGCTGATGGACTCATTTCTGAAAACTGGACTTCTTGTGTTGTTCAGACATTGAAGAGTTTTCTTTCTCTTTAGTCTCATTGTTTTTCTTTCTTTTAGCAGATGTTGGTCTGCAGGAGGTTTTAGATGAACATAAGATCAGTCTGAGGAGGAGATGTGAACGTGTGACTGAAGGAAGTGATGAAACAGGAAGTAGAACCCTCCTCAACACGATCTACACTGAGCTCTACATCACAGAGGGACAGAGTGAAGAGGTTCATACCCAACATGAGGTGAGGCAGCTGGAGACAGCTTCCAAGATGGACGCCCTCCATGACGCTCCAATCAGGTGCCAGGACATCTTTAAAGCCTTACCTGACCAACAGAGACCCATCAGAGTGGTTCTGACCAACGGCGTGGCTGGTGTTGGAAAAACCTTCTCAGTGCAGAAGTTCACTCTGGACTGGGCAGAGGGCTTGGAGAACCAACATGTCAGTGTGGTGGTTCTGCTTTCATTCAGGGAGCTGAACCTGATCAGAGATGAGCAGTACAGTCTTCTGGAGCTGCTCCATGTTTTCCATCCAACATTACAGAAGGTCACAGCAGAGAAGCTGGCTGTCTCTCAGCTTTTGTTCATCTTTGACGGCCTGGATGAAAGCAGACTTTCATTGGATTTCACCAACAGGAAGCTGCTGTCTGATGTCACACAGAAGTCATCAGTCAGCCAGCTGCTGACAAACCTCATCCAGGGGAATCTGCTTCCCTCGGCTCTCGTCTGGATAACTTCCCGACCCGCAGCAGCCAATCAGATCCCTCCTGCATGTGTTGGCAGACTAACAGAAGTACGAGGCTTCGCTGATGCCCAGAAGGAGGAGTACTTCAGGAGGAGATTCAGTGATGAAGAGCTGTCCAGCAGAATCATCTCCCACATGAAGACATGCAGGAGCCTCCACATCATGTGTAGTATCCCAGTCTTCTGCTGGATCACTGCTACAGTTCTGGAGCACATGTTGACTACAGAGCAGAGAGGAGAGCTGCCCAAGACCCTGACTGACATGTACTCACACTTCCTGCTGGTTCAGACAAAGAGGAAGAAGAACAAGTACCATGAGGGACATGAGACAAGTCCACAGGAGCTGACGGAGGCTGACAGGGAAGTTCTTCTGAAGCTGGGGAGGCTGGCATTTGAACATCTGGAGAAAGGAAACATCATGTTCTACCAAGAAGACCTGGAGCAGTGTGGTCTGGATGTGACAGAGGCCTCAGTGTACTCAGGAGTTTGTACAGAGATCTTCAAAAGAGAGTGTGTGATCTTCCAGAAACCAGTCTACTGCTTTGTTCATCTGAGCATTCAGGAGTTTCTGGCTGCTGTCTACATGTTCCACTGTCTGACCAACAGGAAGACAGGACTGAAGGTGCTGAAGATGTTTCTAAAATCAAAATCTTTAATCAAGATGATTTCCAGTGTTTTTGATAACAAATATCTTGATATATTTCTGAGGATAGCCATGTGTAAATCCCTCCAGAGTAAAAATGGCCACCTGGACCTGTTTGTTCGCTTCCTTCATGGCCTCTGTCTGGAGTCCAACCAGAGACTCTTAGTAGGTCTGCTGGGTCAGACAGAGAACGGTCCAGCAACCATCCAGAGAGTCATCAACAACCTGAAGGAGATGAACAGTGATGAAATCTCTCCTGACAGAAGCATCAACATCTTCCACTGTCTGATGGAGATGAACGACCTCTCATTATTTCAGGAGATCCAAGAGTTCCTGAAGTCAGAGAACAGATCAGAGAAGGAACTCTCTGAGATCCAGTGCTCAGCTCTGGCCTTAATGCTGCAGATGTCAGAGGAGGTTCTGGATGAGTTGGACCTGCAGAAGTACAACACATCAGAGCGGGGACGACAGAGACTGATTCCAGCTGTGAGGAACTGCAGAAAGGCTCGGTGAGTCCAGATGTGATCATTAACATCATTGATCAGTGTAGGTTAGTAGTTTAATTTTGAAAATAAAATCAGATTGTAACCACAAAGTGTTTGTGTCCGTACGCTGCAACCTTCCACACCGTTCCTTTATTGTACAGACTCAGCAGCAGCTCCATGGATCCCAAATCCAAGAGTGGAGAACAGATTTGAAGTGTGTCACATCCATGCAGTCACAGCTGTTTCCACCATGTTTCCACTGATATTAATCCTGTTCAGTGACACGTTTCATATCAGTGAATATGTTCTTTAGGACGTCCACTGACATGTTTAAGTGTCCTGCTGGAAATCACTCAAATCATCCATGAAAAATCCATTAAAAATCCTTTTAGTGTTTCTAACTTCACCCTCTTTCGTCTCTCTCTCTCCATCCTCCTCACTGCTTCTTTCACTGATAACCACACAAACATCGTATTCAGCTACAAAATAACACAATAATATCGTCTGATGATCATTATTATAAGAGCAGGATCCATATTTGATATCAGAGTAACACACTGCTTGGTTATGTGCAGTCATCATCAGTGACTGTGGGTCAAACAGAAGCTCTCTGATTGGTTGCTGACCTTGGTCACCTGTCCACTCTCACCTGTTTGTGTTTGCTCTCTCTTTGCTGTCTCCATCCTCTCTCTCCTTTCTCTCCCTCTCTGTCTTTGTACCGTCACTCAGGTCCAATGGAAACAGTGACATTTACAAACCAATCAAAGACAAACTGATCCATGTCAGGTTAGAACAATATTCAAAGTGAATACAGGCTGCTGCTGGACACAAACAGGTAACATCATTTTGACTTGCTGTCACCTGGATCTGGACTCATAAACACTGATGCCCTGAACAGGAATACAAATCATTTTCTACCAACTAGCGACACACCAGCAGATAATGGCTCAGAAAGCTAAAATGAGCCGATCATTTCTGTGTTTAGTTCCCCTGAAATCAGATCTGATATCAGCAGCTCTGAGTTCATTCATCATTATTGTCCAGTGATGAGATTTCTGCTCCATTTGGTAACAGTCAGCAGGTTTTTCCTGCGTGTGGACGTGAACAGTCGTACCTGACAGCAGGTAGCAAACAGAGATCATCTTTCCAGCTGGAACTCCTCACTGAGCTGAACTCATTCAAAATGTTCTGGAGTCAAAACAGGAAACAGTCCAAATGTGTGTCTTCACTCTGAATCTGGATCAGATCTCAGTGATAGACTGTGGACATTATGGAAGCCTAAATGTGACACCATCTTCCTCGTTCATCTGCAGATTAAAGCCAAACAAAGATTCTCATTAAAAGTCTGCAGGTCTGAGAGAGACTCAATCATTGTGTCATGTCAAAGAAAGTAAGAGGAGCTGAAGCACAGATGTGAAGAGCAGATTCATCAGATTATGACCTCACTCTGTTTTGTCTTCATATACATTCAGTCTGTGTTTATAATGCAGATTTTCTGCTTTTATAATAACACATTTTATATTTTCTATCATCACAGACTGACTCAGTGTGGACTCTCAGAGTCTCACTGTGAAGTTGTGGCCTCAGCTCTGAAGTCCAACCCCTCCCATCTGACAGAGCTGGACATGAGTTGGAACAAGCTGCAGGATTCAGCACAGAAGCTTCTGTGTGCTGGACTGCAGAGTCCAAACTGTCGACTGGAGACTCTGAGGTGAGTTCACTGACTGCGGCTGTTGTAGTTTTTCTATATTTCAGATCTTTGATTGATGTTTGAAAGTTTCTTTATTCATTCATTTGGAAGTCCTGTAGCTGAGTTTGGGAGAGACTAACAGCCTCCGCAGCAGAGGGGAGAAAGGCTGTAACACCACCACTTTACGCTGTCCTACCTGTCACATCATTTTATCAGGAAACAAATATGCTCATGTTTTTAATATGTTTGTCTTGAAGATGTAAGAAGATCACATGGTGCTTTTTATTATTGTGTTGGTTTGTTTCCCGTCTCTTGGATGGAGCCCAGCTGTGCGTGGCCCCTGGGCCTGTGGTCAGAGTGTGTGCTGGATAATCCGGCCCAGGATGAGTCCAAACTGACATGGGATGAAATGTCTGTCACATAATTGAGCTTTGTGTAGTTTAATTTCTGCACAATTTAAAAACAACCAAAACTTTTTTCTGTCTTTTCTATGTTATACTGTAGACTTTCTTTGATACTGTGTCCAAAAGGAGCAGCTTTTACTTTGAAGGGGAGCCGTCTCTATTTCCTCTTCAGGTTGGATGATGGAAGCAAATTAGTGTGTGATGTTCTTTCAGTGTTGCACTTTGTAGACGGTCCCTGAGCACTGGTCTCACACCCAGCTGCACTTTGAGACCAGTGTTGTTAGTCCAGGTCAGAAGATGACTTGTTGGAATGAAAATGAGCTTGTAGTTTGTCTGCTTTAATAATGTGACTGGAAAAAGGTGTTGGACTTCAAATATGTCAATTTCTTTCACACTTCACCTTTAAAAGTGAAGCCTTGTGGTTCCTGGAAGGAAAAACACGACTTTTTCAAGTCTTTGTCCTGTTTTTATGATAAATGTACGACTTTAATGTGAAACATTCAGAGTTTTTTCTCTTGTTGTGTTTGTTTGAAGCTGCTTCCTGTTGGCTTCAGCTGTTTGGAGTTTCCATTTTCTAAACTTCTACATTCTGAACCTTCTTCAGCTCTGAACAGATGATGAAACACTGAATGATTTCAAGCTCACACTTTGTCTAATAAACTTACATCTTTCATTCTTTATACAGATTGGGGAGCTGTGGTTTGTCAAAGATCAGCTGTGATTATCTGGCAGCAGCACTGAAGTACAACCCCTCCCATCTGAGAGAGCTGCACCTGTATAACAACATCAAGCTGCAGGATTCAGGAGTGAAGCATCTGTGTGGTTTCCTGGAGAGTCCAGGATGTGGACTTGAAACTCTGAGGTCAGTCAAAATGTTTTAGTTGTGCTGAGAGGAATATGTCGTGAAAGTTGTGCTGACACTAAACTGCAGACATCAGGCTGATATTATACTGATCCACAATGAGGATCTTCATGGTAAAGTCTGTTTTCTTCTTCTCTGGTTTCGTCCATTGACTGCAGCAGAACAATGTTCACATTTCAAGCAGTGATACTCAACGTATGGCCCGTGGCCCACACGCGGCCTGCCCACCTTTCCTGATTCAGAGAGAGGGGACCCTGATTAACTGTGTAGTGTTCTTCCTCACAGTTCTAAGTATCAGACACAACAATGAATAATCCACAGCTGACTGTATTTAGCAGGTCAAAGGTCACGGCACACAGCAGACACTGGGAAATATTATAATTCTGATCATTTATCAGCACATATCCATATGTATAAAAACAAAGCTGACACTGTGAGACTTGATCAGAGGTGTGATCATCACAGCAGAGGCCTTTGTGTCAAAGTCACTGAGGATCAAACAGAAACACATGAAGCAGATTTTCCTGTTCTGGCTTTTTATAGCAGGTAACCTTCAAAATATTCTGCAGTCGATCAAAAACTGAAGCAAACCATGAATCAACATGTGAACATGACCTGATGCTGCTGAAGTGAAGCAAAGTTACAGAGGTTTGATTACAGACACAGCTGAGAGTTTGTAATCTGTCATCATTTTAAAAGGTTTAAATTTCTTCAGAATTGAGCAGCAGAAATGAGGCTTTGTTTTCGGAGGCCGACAGCAGTGAACACAACAGCAGACTGGTGCGTAATAAGCAGTGAATAATGCAGAAAACAGATTTTTGAAGGTAAACTGTTCTTGAAGTACACTGAGAGAGAGAGAGCTGTGCAGGAAGTAAACGTCAAAGTCAGAGAGAGTTCTTGATGATGTTCATCAAACGTAAAGCGTAGTTTGGATCTTCTTTTGCTGCTGGTTCAGTCAGTTTTGGTTGGAGACAGATGAAACCTGCAGCTTCAGGATCTGTGAGCTGTCCACTAGTGATGTGTGGATCGATCCTGAAATATAGATTCCTCCGATACCAAACATTTATATTCTAGAATCGATTCTCACAAATAAATATCGATATTTTAGTAATTTAGAGTAAATTTGTAGTTTATTATTAACAGGAACACAGTGGAAAGAAACTATAACATTTGGATTGTCTACATTCAAAGGAAGTACTTCCTCTTCCGCTTTTCATAGTCACGTGCTAAATACGGCTGTATAAATGTCTCGCAGCCCCTTGGCGTGCACACTCACAACAATGGCTGAGCGTAATTGGAGTCATGTGCGAACGTATTTTACCTCCACAAACAGCTGAGATGTGGTTTGCGATATATGTGGCAAAAAAGTGCTCCAAGAGGTGTTGTGGGGATAAATACATTTTACAGTGTTTATTTATCAGATAAAATACGTTAAATGTCACCGTTATCATTGGCCGGCCCGGAAACAGCAGGGGTGTCCAAATTCAGAGGCTGCTTCCACCTGAGGACCCGGCCTTCGCGGTCTAAAGAAAGCCGGGTAGTACGTCACAAGCTCCCTCGATGGAGTGAAACGCTGCCGTTTGCTCCTTGCTATCTAAAATATAGCCGGTCGCTGACGTAAACTCTTCTGTTTAATCATTTTCTGTTTGACGTTTATTCAGCTGTGTGAAAACCCCGGAGGAACCCTCCTGCTAGATTAATAAAGTTCAATCTAATCTAACCTAATAACTTTAATCTCAGCCAAACCGATTTACTCACGAACAAATAAAACACTGAAAAGCCAAACAATAACATTTTTAAATCATCAAAGTGACTTATATGTCATGTTTAACCCGAGTAGCGAAAGACCGCGGGGGTTTGAAGACGATGTGTTGGTCAGCTCAGATATTTGAAGTTTACACAGCTACATTCTCACCTAAAAATATTTTAAACATTTTTTTGCGACCCAGAACAAGTTATAAGAGTAATATTAAAACCAAGTAGCTGCAGTAGTAGCAGCCATTGTTGGAAACTGCAATTGGCTGGGCCAATCTTGGATATGGTTTTTCAATTTTGTTGTCCGGGTGGAAAATCGGGAGAAATTGGGGAGAATGGTGGCTCCGGGAGATTTTCGGGAGGGGCACTGAAATTCGGTATTCTCTGGAAAAATCGGGAGGGTTGGCATGTATGGTTGTGGCAACATCACTAACCTTGTCAAACACCTCAGAGTAAATCATATCACAGAATATTATGAGCGTATGTTGAGGCGAACTAAAGAGGAGGAGAAGGACAGGTGCTGCTAGGGCGAGACAGACGTCTCTCACGGAGTCATTTAGTGCTGCAGGCAGTCAAGGTGTTCAAATAGCGCACAACTTAATTTTTTTTATTTCTATATGATGAACTCTGCATTATTTAGTGATAAGAACAAGTAATCTGATGTCCTGTAATCTTTTTTTATTTTGCCTGTCCCCTTTGGTTCTTTTGCCATCAGAATTATTGTCTACAGGCAAAGAAAGATGCCCAACGGATTTACTTTACCAAATGGACCATCCCAGCCTTGCCGTAATGGTCTATTTGATTCACCTTTTCTTGTTTTTTTTATTTTTTATTTTCACTTGCTAAATACGGGACAGACTTGAATGAGGAAAAGAAAAGGGAGAAAGAAAGAGGGGGAAAAAAACAGCGGAGAAGGGGGACGGGGATAAAGGGCAAAAACTAAAACCAACAAAATAAGCAGACAAAAAATACATATATCAATCACCTGGATCACCTGTTGAGAAAGAAAAAAGAGAAAACAAGCAGAAGAAAACGAGAGCAATAGAATAAACAACATCACGATGATATATGGGAATATAACAGTAAATACTAAATATTAAACATTATTGTGCAGCACGTAATATCGACAGGACACACTGTGCTTTGAGGTAGGAGCCAAAAAGGGTGTAGTTTGTGTGTGTGAGCACCCGTCTGTACACCTGTGAGCATGAGCGCGCTTGTTTTTAAAAGGTTCCTACATGTAATAATCTGCTAGACGGTGTGGGGGGCCACAGCCCTGTCCACCAGGGCATGAAGCAGGTATGGAGGAGAACAAAACTCCAGACATCCAGAGGCCCTCAGAACACAAGAGACCAAGGAAGACCAACAGAGGGGCGGCCGCGCCACTATCCCAGAAAGAGCTGAGGAGAGTCCCAGATGAGGGGTCACTCAGCAGCTGCGGAGCAGAAGCCAGTGGGGGTTGCAGTGACGTGCCCGTGAGCTCCGCCGGCAGCCAGCTGTGCCAGAGTGACCGAGCCCCAGGCCGAGAGGCCGAGGGCACCCCACCCCCGAAGTGGCCCGAGCGAGCCCCAGGCTCCAGGCCCCGATAAGCAGCCACCAAGGAGTGAGCCGGTGTGTACCTTGACGCCCATTCCCGGACACAAAGAACCACCAACGCACCGATGTCTGAGGGAGTCCACCACTGGCAGGGGAAGTGGTGGGGGGAGATAGGCCTCCATACCTTGGAGGGCCTGAGATGTCCCCAGTGAGGTGGCATCTGATACCCGACCTGACATATGGACACAGACAAACAGGCACACACAGATACAAACATCCATTCCCACCCTCATGCTCTCATATGCAATTACTCAACACTCACCCAATGTGGAGACAGACATAGAGAGACACTGTACACACAATCACACTCCCCAAGTGCACTCTAAGCCCCGGGACTAGGTACCCTTGCCCCTGGAGGGGTAAACTGCACCCAGACCCAGGTGGTGATACCCTTTTCCCTGCGGTGGGGAGAAGCAGACCGCCCCGACTCCGCAGCAGCAGGGAGGCCCCACACTCCAGACCCGGGTTGGAGGGCCAACTCCTCCTCCTAGCCCCCCCCCCCGCTCCAGCAGGCTGCAGAGAACGGAGGTGTGGGAAGACTCCAAACCTCCCCCCGCTCGCTCATATGTAGTGTTGATGCATGTGCGTTCTAAGGTGCATTTAAAACCCAGGAGAGCATGGAGCTACCTGCCAGAGAGCAGCAGGTAAGCGCATAGCCCCTCCTGCTAGCCATCAATGTCTACGTGTATTTAAAATTGAGAGGTGGGCAACGTCGCCAGGTGTGAGGTGTACACCCTGATGGTCTTTTGGAGTCCGTGTAGCGTGCCCACCCCCAAGATCCTATATGTATGTGTTATGAGAGTGTGAGTAATGTGAATGTCTAAGTTGTGAGATAAAATTGAGGCACAGGCAGCCAGAAGGGGACAGAGGGGGGGATGCCTCCCCTGCACCCTGGTGACACACCTTTACCCCAAGGCCCTGCATGTGTGGGTGATTGTGGTGGAGCGGGAAGAGGGAGGCAGCTGGAGATGGGGAGGGAAGGAAGGGAGGGGCAAGTGACCCTCCCTGGGGCCAGCTCCCCCGCTGACCCCAGTAGGCACCCCCATACTCTGCAACCCGCCAGGGAAAGGGGGCCCAGCCCACCCGACCCCACCGCAGAGAAAACTGCACCCACCCTGTCATCCACTCATCTTCCAGACTATACAAGACATAGTCGCCCAGGCTGAGATCTTCCTCCACCTCTCCTGTATCTCCCCCTCCTGCAGAGTGAGTTCCTGAAGAGAGGAGAGCTCCTGCAAGATGTAACAACCTCCCCCACCAGTTGAAGAGCCCCCCAGGTGGCTCGATGCACCGTCACCTAAGAGCCAACAGAGCCCCTAATTGGCCATGACCGCTACCCCGGGCTGAGCCCTCCAAGGAAGATGATCCTGGGGAACCCTCTGACGCCCCAAGCCTGTCCCTACCCCCACACCAATCACAACAGCGAAGGTGGGACCAAACTATGATCCCCCACACCCACTAGGTGATGGAGCTGATCAAAGGAGCCCAGAGCAATTCATCTGATGTGGTGGCAGAGGCTGTATCAAGAGTAATGTAATCTAATAGATAATTTCTATATTGGTTAGAATAAAGATTATTTTTATTTTTCCAGTTCATGAGGACTGTTTTCTCGGCTATGCATAGGGCAGTGAAATCCATATGGGCTATATTATTTTCCGTAGTGACAGTATCTATGCTGCCCAACAAACACACTAAAGGGGAAGTTGGAATGTTACATTTCAGACACTTTGATAAGTCTTCACATATCTCGCGCCAAAACTTCTGAACTGGTGGACAGAACCAAAGAGCGTGGATATAATTGTCCTGTGAATTGGTTTGGCAGTGTGAGCAGTTGTTGGTAGATGTAAAGCCCATCTTGAACATCCGATGACCTGTATAGTGCACTCTATGTAGTATTTTATATTGAATTAATTGAAGACTGGGATTTCTAATTAGATGAAAGGTTTTTAACCAAATCTGAGACCAGAAGTTTTGGTCTAAGTTAACTGATAAATCCGCTTCCCACTTTGCAATAGGAAGTGATATTGATTCATCTGTTTTAGAAAGCATTCTGTAAATTTTGGAAAGTAATTTGGGGTTTTTAAGAGTAAGAAATTGAACCACACTTGGTGGTGTTTGTAGTTCAACTTGACCCGGTTTAAATTTCACTATGGATTTAATTTGTTGATATTCTAAAAATCTTTTCTTTTTGATCCCATATTGTGTAGCTAGTCTGTCAAATGAAATAAATTGTGTTCCTTCTAATATATGTTCTAAATATTTGATACCTTTACCACTCCAATCTGAAAAGTTTATCATATTATTGTTTTGTAATATGTCAGGGTTGTTCCAGATAGGTGTACGTTTGCATGGGATTAATGAAGACTCAATTTTAGAAACTCCCACCATGCTGTCAGAGAAGAGCTGATGTTGACGCTTTTGAAGCATTCATGTCGTTGGATGTTTGAGCTGATAAATGGTAGATCTGAAATCTCTAGATTATTGCAAAGTGCTTGTTCTACATCTAGCCAAGGTTCATCTAAGAGGGTATGTTTTAGCCATCCTGAGATAAACTGAAGCCTGTTGGCTAAGAAGTAGTGCTGAAAGTTAGGTAGTTCTAATCCTCCTTTATCCTTGGTCTTTTGTAGTGTTTTTAAGCTTATATGTGGGGGTTTATTTTTCCAAAGGAATTTGGCCATGTATGAATCTAGAGATCTGAACCAATCTTGTGGCGGTTTAGTTGGGATCATTGAGAATAAATAATTTATTTTTGGTAAGACCATCATTTTTATAGCGGCAACCCTTCCCATGAGTGATATGGGTAGACATTTCCATCTAGCCAGATCACCTTGTACTTTCTTTAAAAGTGGGATATGGTTTAATTTAGTTAAATCTGCAAGCTTGGGAGAAACATTAATACCTAAATATTTTATATTTCCTGATTGCAGTGGTGTAGAAGAAGAATTATGGAAGGAGCAATTAATCGGAAGGACTGTAGATTTTGACCAGTTAATTGAGTAATCTGATATTCTTGCAAAAGAGTTTATCAATTCAATCACCCCAGAGATATTGGTTTGTGAGTTTTGGAGAAAAAGTAACACATGATCTGCATAAAGGCTGATTTTATGTTCCACGTTCTTGCATTTTATGCCCTTAATTACTGAATTCTGTCCTGTAATCATTATGACATTATTATAATTTGAGATACAATAAATAATAATAATAATATTATTATTAATATATAATTTGAGATACAATGAATAAAATAAGTTTTTATACAAAGTATCTGTATCGGATCAGTATCGTCGATACCACCCTGAATATTACTTGGTATCGGAACGGAAAGGAAATCAGTGGTATTGCACATCACTACTGTCCACTTTCAGCCCCGAAGGCGTGTCCGTGTTCGTGCACTTGAGTGAACGATCCACGCTCTTTGTTTCCATCTTTGTGTGTTTAGCTGCTCTCATGTACTGTTTTAAGATGACTTGTTGGAATGATAATGAGCTTGTAGTTTATCTGCTTTAATAATGTGACTGGAAAAAGGTGTTAGACTTCAAATATGTCCATTTCTTTCACACTTCACCTTTAAAAGTAAAGCCATGTGGTTCCTGGAAGGAAAAACACAACTTTTTCAAGTCTTTGTCCTGTTTTTATGATAAATGTACGACTTTAATGTGAAACATTCAGAGTTTTTTTCTCTTGTTGTGTTTGTTTGAAGCTGCTTCCTGTTGGCTTCAGCTGTTTGGAGTTTCCATTTTCTAAACTTCTACATTCTGAACCTTCTTCAGCTCTGAACAGATGATGAAACACTGAATGATTTCAAGCTCACACTTTGTCTAATAAACTTACATCTTTCATTCTTTATACAGATTGATCGACTGTGGTTTGTCAGAGATCAGCTGTGATTATCTGGCAGCAACACTGAAGTCCAACCCCTCCCATCTGAGAGAGCTGGACCTGAGTACTGACTACTGGTCTTCGACCAAGAACAACCTTCAGGATTCAGGAGTGAAGCATCTGTGTGGTTTCCTGGAGAGTCCAGGATGTGGACTTGAAACTCTGAGGTCAGGCAGCATGTTTTAGTTGATCTGAGATGAATATGATGTGAAAGTTGTGCTGACACTAAACTGCAGACATCAGGCTGATATTATACTGATCCACACTGAGGATCTTCATGGTAAAGTCTGTTTTCTTCTTCTCTGGTTTCGTCCATTGACTGCAGCAGAACAATGTTCACATTTCAAACAGTGTTACTCAACGTATGGCCCGCGGCCCACACGCGGCCTGCCCACCTTTCCTGATTCAGAGAGAGGGGACCCTGATTAACTGTGTAGTGTTCTTCCTCACAGTTCTAAGTATCAGACACAACAATGAATAATCCACAGCTGACTGTCTTTAGCAGGTCAAAGGTCACGGCACACAGCAGACACTGGGAAATATTATAATTCTGATCATTTATCAGCACATATCCATATGTATAAAAACAAAGCTGACACTGTGAGACTTGATCAGAGGTGTGATCATCACAGCAGAGGCCTTTGTGTCAAAGTCACTGAGGATCAAACAGAAACACATGAAGCAGATTTTCCTGTTCTGGCCTTTTATAGCAGATAACCTTCAAAATATTCTGCAGTCGATCAAAAACTGAAGCAAACCATGAATCAACATGTGAACATGACCTGATGCTGCTGAAGTGAAGCAAAGTTACAGAGGTTTGATTACAGACACAGCTGAGAGTTTGTAATCTGTCATCATTTTAAAAGGTTTAAATTTCTTCAGTGTTGAACAGCAGAAATGAGGCTTTGTTTTCGGAGGCCGACAGCAGTGAACACAACAGCAGACTGGTGCGTAATAAGCAGTGAATAATGCAGAAAACAGATTTTTGAAGGTAAACTGTTCTTGAAGTACACTGAGAGAGAGAGAGCTGTGCAGGAAGTAAACGTCAAAGTCAGAGAGAATTCATGACGATGTTCATCAAACGTAAAGCGTAGTTTGGATCTTCTTTTGCTGCTGGTTCAGTCAGTTTTGGTTGGAGACAGATGAAACCTGCAGCTTCAGGATCTGTGAGCTGTCCACTTTCAGCCCCGACGGCGTGTCCATGTACGTGCCGTCGAGTGAACGATCCACGCTCTGTGTTTCCATCTTTGTGTGTTTAGCTGCTCTCATTTACTGTTTTATCTGTTTGGTTGTTGTTGAAATACTTTTGGGAGCTTTAACCTGAGATTCCTACAAAATACATTTATATTAAAAATCGATTCAGGATTGAATGAATCAACATCGTTTTATTCAAATTAAAACCATTTAAATAGGAAAATCCATTTTTTTACACCCGCCTCCAATGCTGGGTAATGTAAGCTGGTCCATGTGCAGCTGGCTGTGAGGCTCAGGGAGCGTCTACAAGGTGCAACACTGAAAGAACATCATCCATAAATATGGAGTAAGAACTGGACTCTCATACAGCGAGACTCAAATGCCTTTAAACATCAGCTTATCCTGCTGATCCAAGTCCAACACTGAGTTTGTAAAAATAAGTTTGTCAATCATTTTGTTTGGTTTCTGAGGAAAATGATTCAATAACTTGCTGCTAATACACAACATTTCATCATATTTCCTCATAACCCTCTTTTGTCTGACCATTTGAATCCCATTTGAATTTGCAATAAAGGATCCACAGAGTTTGGTGACAATAATGACAGTAGATGTTTGTGTGAAAGTGCTGGAAGCAAATTACTGTGTGATGTTCTTTCAGTGTTGCACTTTGTAGACGCTCCCTGAGCACTGGTCTCACAGCCAGCTGCACATAGAGACCAGTGTTGTTAGTCCAGGTAAGAAGATGACTTGTTGGAATGAAAATGAGCTTGTAGTTTGTCTGCTTTAATAATGTGACTGGAAAAAGGTGTTGGACTTCAAATATGTCCATTTCTTTCACACTTCACCTTTAAAAGTGAAGCCTTGTGGTTCCTGGAAGGAAAAACTGTCACGGCCAGGGGATCAGCAGGCCGCTGACTAGGAGCTCTCTCTCTCTCTCTCTCTCTCTCTCTCTCTCTCTCTCGCCAGGGCGGAATTCATGGTGGGTTCACGCCTTCGGCCCACACCCCTCTGAAGAGGAAACACCTGGGCCTCATCAGCACGGCCAGCATTTAAGCCAGGGAGTGGCTTCTGCTCATCGCTGGATCGTTGTGTGTGACTCACGTTAGTGCAGCCCGGCTCTGAGCACGTTCTCTTTTCCCTACGCAAAACCTCTGACGTATGCTCCTTTCTGTACATAGATCCCCTGGACCCGACCCTGCATTCCCCGAGTGGATTGCGTTGTGTGAGTGTCTGGAGAGAGAAGAAGAAGAGCGAGTGTCCTTTCCCTCCCTGGATTACCCCGGAGCCTTTTCCCCTGTCACTACCTTGTATATAGCACTACCCCCTCTGCACTGTTTGTAAATACACCTGGTGAATTGTAATAAATACTGTGCCTCTGAGTCCTGCGTGTGAGTCCTCCAGCGAACCCTGACAAAAACACGACTTTTTCAAGTCTTTGTCCTGTTTTTATGATAAATGTACGACTTTAATGTGAAACATTCAGAGTTTTTTCTCTTGTTGTGTTTGTTTGAAGCTGCTTCCTGTTGGCTTCAGCTGTTTGGAGTTTCCATTTTCTAAACTTCTACATTCTGAACCTTTTTCAGCTCTGAACAGATGATGAAACACTGAATGATTTCAAGCTCACACTTTGTCTAATAAACTTACATCTTTCATTCTTTATACAGATTGAGGAGCTGTGGTTTGTCAAAGATCAGCTGTGATTATCTGGCAGCAGCGCTGAAGTCCAACCCCTCCCATCTGAGAGAGCTGGACCTGTGGGGAAACATCCTGAAGAATCTAGATGTGAAGCAGCTGTCTGATCTTCAGCAGAATCCAGACTGCAGACTGGAGACTATGAGGTCAGTAGAGTGATGGAGTGAGTGGGTGGTGCTGTCAGCAGTATTGTACTAAACACAGTCACTATGAAACAAAGATCCAGTGTTTCCTGTAAAGCTGCAGCTTCTCAGTGAAGCTGTGAGAGGAGAATGGTGACAGGCTTCAGGATTTTACACAAACACTTCCTGTTTCTCCCTTTTTGTCACCTTTATGGTCACCATAGTAACGGCTGACACGCTCTGAACGAACGCTCTCAACAGCCAATCAGCTCTCTGAACAAAGCAGCACGCAGACTAATGACTGCATTCATTTCCAAGTTTAAAGCAGTGAAGAACACAGTCTATAGGTGTGGAAGAATTTAGTGAGAGCAGATGTTTGGATGGAATTCCTCCAGTTAACAGCTGGAACCGTCCATCTGGATTGTTGGGCTTGTTGTTGGGGTTCCTACAGAGCTCAGAGTGGACACACCAAGGTTCTTCTAATGAATGAAAGTCCAAATTCAAACTAGGAGGGAAAAACATTTTCATCAGCTTCAATAAAAATCCAAAGATAAGAAAATGTGAAACAACAATGAGTCCTAGTACAGTCCCAGCACTGAAGTCCCTGCTGCTCTTTATACTGGATGTGCTACATCACTGACTGACAGCTGATGAAGAGTCTCTGGAAACACTCGTTTATCTCCTCTGCTCTTCCTTCTTCTCTCTGCAGTTGGAGGTGATGATGGTAAACAGGACGGTGTGTGTGCTGAGAGAGGAGGAGCTGTGTCCTGATGATCCAGAGAGGTTGAAGCAGCAGCAGCTTGTGTGTAGAGACGCTCTGACTTGGCCATGTTACTGGGAGGTGGAGAGGAGAGCTTCATCCAGCTGTGACTGACAGAGGAATGAGAAGAAGTGCAGATGACTGTCAGTGCTGCAGAGTGAACTGCTCTGAGAACAGCTCCACTGTCAGACACAATGTAGAGTCCAGCATCATCCCTGTGTGTCCCTCTGGATCTAACAGAGGATCATCAGTGTATCTGGACTGCTCTGCTGCTGCTCTGTCCTTCTACAGTCTCTGCACAGTCTCTGTCTGACTCTGGCTTCAGACCCTCCTGGATCAAACTCACCTGGAAAGACTTTCAAACATCACTCAATAGATTTGAATACAGAATATATTTGATATATACTGTAAATGTACTGTAGAGTTGCAGTTTGTCACTTGTAAATACAGTCTGTGAGAAGCTGTGAGCTGAAAGATCTTTCTAGAAACACGAAATGTTTTCACTCTTCTGTTGCTTTTTCATATATTTCCACAACATTAATATTGATCCCACCTGTCTCACCTGTTTCATGCTTTTATACATAATAACAGGACACGTGTGATCTGAGCGCTGCTGTGGTTGCTGTGCTGCACGTCTTCATTTAGATAACAGAGACATCTAGTGGTTCAGAGGGAGAACTGCAGGAAGTGGAGCTGTGTTTTAGCATGGAAAACTGTTTTATTTTTATCTTTTAGGCGCAGATACAAATATGACAAGTATCAGTGTAAGATACAAAAGGTCAAATCAGTTCGCAGAGGGAACAGTGATCACACAGCAATGTAAGAATAGAAACATAACAGTGAATCTGGACATGTATACAGATGGAAGCAATGCCATGCCCGGGCTGATTTTTTGTCCCAGTCCAGCCCTGGGCACGACACGCAGTGAAGTAATCTGGGAAGGTGCATTAAAAAATAAATGGCCGGGCCAGCGGTGCACATTGCAAATTAGCTCACATAGACACATTAGTTGTGCCGCTTCTTAATGACGGTATCTTAGCTAACAACCCCAACTACCAGATTCAACTTGTAATTGGCTAAAAATAACTTAGCCTACCGGTGAGAGGGACGTTGCTAGCTGTCAGTTTTTTCAAGCAATGTTGAAATTTCCACATTCAGACACTTCAAAAGCTTCAGGAGCATCAGCACCACATAAATACTTGGATACATCCGGATACTCGAGACAGAATTCACAATGTGTTTTTGGGACTTTCAGGTGTTTGGACCAATGTTTTCTTTTCTGATCAAACCAGAAAGCTTTAATGAGCAGCTGGGTTTGTGTCGCATTAACTGGCTGGACACAGAGGACATCGAAATGCAGCTGATTGAACTGAAAAGCTCGACTCTGTGGGGTCAAAGTTTGCAGAACTACCGACGCAGCTGGAATCCACAGCTGATGTTTTCTTTAAGTAATTTCACAGATTTTCTCTATAATTTCAATTCCTTGAATAAAACAGCAAACTTAGGGGATGATTTTGTAATCCGACTTTATGTATGAAAGATTTGACTAAACATAAAACAATCTTCCAACTCAGTCGTCATTCTTATCTTGTGAAATCAAACCAAATGTTCTGTTGTCTCTAAATCAGGGATTGATGAAATCTTTGGTTTCATCCATTTATGAACATGTTCTCATTCATATTAAATCGTAGTCTAAGTCATTCTTTAGAGGGATAAATGTCATTCATTATCTTCAAATGTGTTTCTGTCGTTTTGGGGGGAAGTTTGAAGTCCATTGTTCAAAGTCTGTTAATGAAACTTTATAAAGTTTATGTAGGATGTTTTTCCTATTTTGTATTTGTTTGAATTATTATGTATATTTGACTCTTTCTGCCATGATGCCAGGTCTCTCTTGAAAACAACATTTTTAATCTCAATTAAATTTTCACCTGGAGAAATAAAGGATGATAATAATAATTTTGTCTTCAGGGAATCATTTCTCTCTAAAACAGCTTCTTCTGAAGCTCTTGTTACATTTCTTGTTTATTGTTTGCTGGTTTTAGAAAAATGTCATCGTCTCTGTGTGAACTTAAACTCTACATGTGGTGTCAGCTATAATACGAGCTCTAGAGTCTAATAACGATGCTTTTATTATTGTCTGGTATCCAACCTAACCCTGGGCCTCTGGCTGAATGTGAAACACCAGCAGATGTTAAAAACTGTCTGGGTTACACATGCATCACGTCGTGTGCTTCCTAACATGGATATGATTGGAATCTGGGCCTGTTCAACCGGGCCTGGTATCATTGTTGTTTCTGAGACTTTCCAAATCTTTACTGGATAAAAACGTAGCAACTGATGGATTTAACATTTAGCATTCAGACTGTCCCAGAAAAGGCGGAGGTCTGGAAGTTCATGTGAAGGTCTGTCTTGCTGCTCAAGTCTTGTTCTCTCGATCTGCACCTCAGCCATTTGAAATCTTGGCCTTAACTATTGATCTGTTTCGAAATCAGTCTGTTGTTGGCTGCTATCAGCCTCCATCTGCTTCCCCCAGCACATCACCGTCTCTGGTTCAACTTTTATCTGAACTGCATTTTAATGACGTCTTTCAGATGGATGATTTTCATTGGGACTGGCTTTCTTCTGTGTCTGATGATTTTAAGGCACGCTGCTTGTTTTTAAAACTGACTCAAATTATTTAAAGCCTCACACGCCTTGATCCTAAACACCCAGATAAATCTGCTCTTATTGACCTTTTTTAAACTAATATGCTGCGTAAGTTTTCCACATCTGCAGTTTTTGCCAACGACCTGAGTGATCACTGCATAGTTGGTGCTGTGAGAAACACTAAACTCTCACGCTCCGAGCCCCGCATCAGTTTGAACTGGGGTCGTATTAAACAGGCTGACAATGTCAGTTTGGGAATATTTACAGGAGAGTTGTGTCTACTTTGTGGACAAACACGCCCCTTTTTTCCAGGTCAGGGTGAAAGGTCGGGACAGGCCTGGTTTGGTTCAGTACCGGCCGATCTCCTACATGAGAGAAACCAGGCCTGGGCAGGAAGTCTGGCTCTGATGCTGATTGGCTACGTTTTCATTAGCTGTGTAATCGGATTACTGCCTCCATCATCAAGATCCAATGTAACTATTTTTTACTTTAACGACTGACAGTCCAAACGACCGTAGGAGGTTTTGGCAAACTATAAAGTGTCTCTGCCAGCTGTGACTCCTCAGAGCTACCTCCTCACTTAAATATCGACTCCACTCCTGTGTCAGACAAAACTGAAATGTTGCTTTAACAAACACTTTGTTGCTTCTTGTTCTTTGATCAGCACAGTATCTGATGGTAAACCTCTTGAACACAACTCTGCTCGTAGTTCCTGGTTACTGATACCTTTTCCTTCACACCTGTCACAGTAGAAGAGGTTTGTAAGGCTTTGAATAGCCCCAACACCAGAAACTCGGCCCGTCCTCACAATCATTCTCCTTCCTTCTTGCACTTGGCTGCAAATATCATAGCTGAGCCAGTGTCTTATATTTTTAATCTTTCTCTACAACAGAAGGCTTTACCACAGATGTGGAAGTGTGCCTCTGTACTCCCCGACTGAAAGCTGGTGATTCCTCAACAGTTAATAATTACAGGCCAATTTCCAAACTCTGTGTCTTATCTAAGGTTCTTCAAAGGCTGGTAAATAATCAACTTCAAAGTTATCTGGATGAAAATATGATTTTATCTCCCTTCCAGTCTGGTTTTAGGAAACTGCACAGTACTGGAACTGCTTCGATAAAAGTTCTCAAAGACATCTATGAAGTGCTGGATGCAAAGAACTACTGTGCAGCTCTTTTTATTGATCTATCAAAGCCTTTGACACTGTTGACCACAACAAAAAATCTTCTGGCACAACTTCACCTACTTCCAAGTTGCGTGGAGAGGATGAGGATCTAACAGCACAGGAACTCCAGCAACACTCAGTAGCAGCTGCTCCCAGTCCCTTGGTTTATGAGCTGAGCTGCTGACCACAGCATTTTATGTCATAGATTACTGGAAATAGGCCTTTCAGACCGAGCAGCTGGCTGCTTCTCTAATGTTCTTTTGGACATCAGCAGTGCGTTCAGCTCAATGGTCTCTCTTCCAGCTTTTTAAATGTCACTAAACGAGTGCACAGGGTTCTGTCCTGGGCTACTTATGTCAACGGTGTGGCACAAAATCTAGATGCATCTGTTCATTTTATACCATCAACATAGTTTTCAAACCATTACAGCAGCTGTTGATAGTATTCAGTCTCAGCTGGCTCAGACTGGCTTTAAATGTAGAAAAAAACAAAGTCATGTTGTTCACAAACAGAAAGAGGGTCCGGCTTTATTTCCTTCTCCTGTATCTGCTCAAAGTATTTCTATTGAAACTGTGGCCTCGTACACATACCTCGGTATTGTGATTGATGACAGTCGTTCCTATAAGCCACACATTGAACATCTAATAAAGACACTGAGGCTGAAGTTGGGCTTCTCTTCCAGGAACAGATCATGTTTCACAGGAAAAAGCTTGTTGCTGCCACCTTTTTTTTTACCTGCCCTGGATTACAGTGACATGATTTATATGAATGACTCTGCTTGCTCTCTTCATCTGTTGGATTTTGTCCATCATGGGGCATTAAGATTTATAACTGTCTGTAAACCTTTAACACACCACTGTACTCTGTGTTCTCTGGTTAACTGGTCCTTATTGGTCTTACACAGGATGGTCCATTAGTATCATTTTATCTATAAATCTGTTTCTGGTTTACTGCCTCCTATTTATCAGAGTACATGTTAGGCAAACAGTTTAGTCATAGCCTGCAGTCTCAGGACATCATTACATTCACTGTTCCATCAGTTCATGCAGAGCTTGGGAAGAAGGCGTTCTCCTTTTCTGCTCCGTCTTCATGGAAAACATAACCGAAGGATTTAAGGCTCTTAGTTGATTTCACTTGCAGACTTCAAAAGACGTACACATGTTTTTGTGAAACCATCTCTGGGAACTTGTTCTCGTTTTTAATATGACTGAGTACATTACACAAACTTTTCTTTTATCGTTCTAATTTTAATATGTTTGTCTGGAACAGGTCTCTCTTGTAAATGAGACATTGAGTCTCAATGAGCCGACCTGTATAAATAAAGCTTCAATTACAAAGTCCTTTGTTTAAAAGTTCCTTCAGCTGCCAGTGGGACGTGCTGTGGCTCTATCGGTTGCTGAGCCTTTATATTGTTAGTTAGAAACTACAAATATAATGGCTCACTGTATTTCAGAATCAGAGAAACTTTATTAATCCAGGAGGGAAACTGAGTTGTCATAGCAGCAAATATACAAGAAACAACAAGCACTCATATAAAGTGAGTGTAGAAACAGAGTTATGATAGATAAATATTCAGATAAATATAGAGAAATACAGAAATATAGGTATAAATATACATACCAGTATAAAAGGATAAGTATGTGTGCAAATATATTGTGGTGTACAAAGTGACAGGCTGCATTGAGGTGTGATTATTTCTGTTCCACATGTGTGGATCTGACCCAAGTGGATGAATTGAAGAGTCTGAAGGCAGCAGAAGGAACGATCTCCTGTAACGTTCCCTCAGACAGCGGGGTTGAAGGAACCTGTTGCTGAAACTGCTGTGCAGATTGTCCAGTGTATCATGGAGGGGTGAGAGTCATTGTCCATGATTGACAGCAGTGTGTCACAGATCACCTCCTCCAGGTGGTCCATTTACCATCTGAGCCTTCGTAGATAGTAAAGCAGGCTCAGACCCTTTTTGTAGGCTTCCATGTTGGCAGACCGCTCCAACTTGTGATCCAGATGATCTCTCAGATACTTAAAGGATGTGACTATTTCAACATCATTCCCACCAGTGCAGACAGAGGAGGGATCTGTTTCTGCAACCAGCACCTTTGTTTTGGCCACATTCAGTTTCAGGTGATTCTCCTTACACCACCTCACAAACCGACCAATCACTCCTCTGTATTCCTCTTCCCTTCCCATTCCCTCTTTAATCCAGGATCTCAACCAGTTTGTTATGTTCTCTCTTATAACTTAACTGGTAAAGTAACAACACCTGTTTGGTTGTTAGTAACTTACTTTATTAACCATGTTGTGGAAAGGCACAGGCATATCAATGCGCACATACACCACACTTGGTGTTCTCTACTTTACCACAAAATATAAACTGATTTTACTAAATACATAACAGTTCCTCCCATCCAGCTTTGATGAACATAATAAGTATCAAACAATCGAGATATTTTCAGGTAAATCCCGTAATTGTACTTAAACTGAAATATGACACCTACTCAGTGATTTACAACATAGAGGTAGGTTGTTTCCTCCTAAACATTTTAACTGCTTTCCTTACAAAATGAACTGGAAACCTATAAGTTCAGTCTCTGAGGTGCTCTGTGATTTCTCTCAGGGTAACGTCTGCCTGTTTGGTCAGAGTCCGTAGTGCTCTGTGTGGAAAGTTCAGGTGTTTCAACATTGGTGGTTTCACGTAAACCCTGAACCTCGGGTGGTGAAGCGAGGGCAAACTCTTCTGAATCTTGAGGTGTAGATGTGTCCTCTCAGGTTGCTCTGGAACCACGTGACATTCTGCATCTAGAATCTGATCAACATGTCTACGCCAGACTAATTTGGCTCCAGCATTTTGTTGCTTCCACCATGGAAGACTGTTTATCTTGGACATCCTTGCGAATGTCTGGTTTCAGCAAATCTAGACGTGATCTCAGATCCCGTCCTATGAAGAGCATTGCAGGTGTTCGTCCAGTTGTTGCATGAGTGGTGTTCCTGTAAGCCAGTAAGAAATTGTCAATTTTCTGTTGTAGCGGCTTCCCCTCTGTGCGACTGGCTTTCATTGACCGCTTGAAGGATGAACTGGAGGAAGAAACACCAGATCAGTCACTTTGGGTCTGGTTTCGGCCTGGAGGTTCTGCTGGTCGCTGATCAGCTGTCTCTCCCTCTTTCTCTCTAGTTCTGTCTCTCTCTCGCCAGGGCTGAACTCATTATGGGTTCACGCCCTTGGCCCACGCCCTCAGAGGAAGAAACACCTGTGACTCATCAGTGTGGACGATATTTAAGCCAGGAAGCAACGGCTTTTCTTCGCTGGATCGTTGTGAGAATCGCGTCAGTGAAAGTCGAGCGTCTAAGCAAGTGTTTTCCCCTGCAGTGTGTGTTTGGACTCTAACAAGCATTTCTTTGTGTACAAACTCCTTGGACTGTTTCCCTGGTGTTCCCTGAGCGACGAGTGTGCGAGTAGGTTTGTGTTTGGATTGTGTGGAGAGAGACGAGCGTGTTCCACTGGATTCTCCCCGGAGCCCTGCCCCCCGCACCCCTTGTAAATTGCACTGCCCCGCATCTTTGTATATACACTCTTTGGACATTGTTCTTTAATACATTTTCTTGTGTACATCATCCCTGGGGTCCCCCTTGTACATCGTGACACTTTGAGGGTAAACACAAGCTCCAGCAGCTGTGCGCTGAGAAAACAAGCTGTCATATTTTTTGCACTCTTAGACAAACTTAAAATCCTTTAATTTTCTCAAAAATCGACAGTGTGCTTTATTGTCCGAAAACTATGGTACATTTGCAAATTGTGTGCACAATATTGGAACTAAATTATTTTATATTGACAAACAGCGGCCCGCATTAAACTGTGACTGTCACCAGGTAATGTGGCCGTGTTTCCTGAATAAGCAGCAGGTGTTAAACAGATGACAGGTGAACAGGATGCATGCAGGTAATCTCGAGGGCCCTTCGAGCTGATCGGTGGTGTCGTGAGGAGAATTTCAGCTCATTATTCATGTTACAGAAAAACAGAGGTACGAGACCAGGCAGAAGACTTTCTGATTATTTGTTTTTAATTAAAATAATCCCATTGTTGTCTAGTGATGGTGTGGTAAAGCTCTGTGAATGTGTCCAATTTTTCTGGCCAGTTGCTTCGCCCAAAGGCAGATCACACAAAGCCTCGTTAACTGCTTATTATGAAGAACTGACATCTGCTGGTCATTTAATGTTCAGCAGCACTGCTGTGAGAATACCTGTAGGATACATACCAGTGGATATGTAAGCACATGCACAGCTGCAGGGCTAGAAGGGCCCAAATGAATTAAATAAATAGATTCTTAAATAATTAATTAAATGTGTCAATAAGTGATTAATTAAATATATTTAAAACTTATTACATGGCATTAAATCAATGATGTATGTATTTAATTTATTAAGTATTTTGAACTTAATTCATTAATGACATTTAATTAATTATTTAATGATGACTAATCGATTAATTATTGATTATTAATTAACCCTCCACATGATTTAACCTCTATAGAGATTATATTTTATCTAGATCATGTATTTTTCAAAGGTTCAGACCAGAAAGTTTAACATTATTATTTTTCTCTTTATTGTCTCTTCAGATTGAGTGTCTGTATTCTCTCAGAGAGAAGCTGTGAAACTCTGTCTTCACTACTCAGCTCCCAGCCCTCTAGTTTGAGAGAGCTTGACCTGAGTAACAATGACCTGAAGGACTCTGGAGTGAAAGTTTTGTCTTCTGGACTGAAAAGTCCATATTGTGAACTGGAAACACTCAGGTCAGCGTTCTTGAAATGTTCAGTAGATGAGGTTTAGAGGTTTACAATCTAAGGTTTAGATTGACTAATGGCTATTTTTAACTCCTGTTTCATTTTTGGCTGCAATTTCCTGTTTGCATTTAGCTATTTTTCTCTTCTCTAAGAGTATTTGTCATGTCTGCAGGGTGTCAGGCTGCCTGATCACAGAGGAAGGTTGCAAGTCTCTGGTCTCAGCTTTTAGCTCCAGTTCTTCCCATCTGAAAGAGCTGGACCTGAGCTACAATAACCCAGGAGAGGCAGGAGTGAAGGTGCTTGAGCAGCTAAGACTGGACACTCTGAGGTATGTCAATGGCCGTTACAGTCACAAACAGTGTCTGATAGATGAGGAAACTGGCTCTGTCTGATTACTTAATGCTGGAAACCAGTGTAATTTGAACAATCACACATATAGGAACATTTTTCCCATTCTGGTCTAACATAAATGGTAGATGTCTGTATGGAGTCTCATAGGACAAAATCTCTGTCAGCAACAACGGTGCAGCCTGTTCAAACTGATCTCTGGAAAGGAACTGACATTTTCACTCTCTTTATTTATTTTAAGTTTTATCTGTGAGCAGAGACCATGTCCAGGACATGTTTAGCCTGGCCCAGCATAAACTAGAATTAGGGGGAAGTTGTTTCCCCAGCTTAGAAAAACATATTAGTAAAAGTAAATGGATTACTAGGTCACTCAACTTAACTAACCACCTACTAAAATGGGCTATTTTGCACTGCTAGTTTGCTGCTTCTGAGCGTTTACTACTGAAACTTGTGCTAAAATATAAAATTGATCTCCTGGACTTTGTGATAATAGTTAGTAGAAAACAACAGAAAAATTGAATGCAGTCAAAGTGAATTAACTTTGGTCGATCAACCTTTAAATTCAAATTATAATAAGAAATAATAATCCTTCCAACAGAAAGAAGAGATTAAGAAACAAAGGGATGGAGCTGGTGGAGGAAACCGGGTCACCGGTTGGCTGTTAGGCCCAGACTAGGGGATGTTTTTGACTGTAAAGTGGATGTAGCATTAACAACCACTGGTCCTGTTACCCTGCAGCCTGCACTGCAGGATATGTGTTGCAGCACTGAGAGCTCCAGAAAGAGCCTTCATGGTGGCCCTGCAGCCAACCAGCACTTCAGTCAAATGCTGTCAAAAGTGGTCCCAGAGACACTGTTAGCTGTAACCATCAATGACCAAGAATTGTGTCATTTAATTCAGGGTTTCCCTGTATTATTGTTTGATATCATTTCTGAATAAATAAATCAAGATGACGAGCCTTTAAATGCACTTATGTTAGTATAAATACAAAAATAAAAGATAATTTTCCTGTTAGGAGAATAAGAAATAAATATATTCATCACATGCATCAAATCGCAGCCTCCTCCTGCAAGAGTGCAGCATTGTGATTGGTTGATGCTGTTTCCATCATTTGTTTGTTTACCTTGAACAAATTTGCTCTACAGAGCATTTATTAATTAGAAGGATTATTAATAAACATCTTTCTCTCCTGCTTTTGGTGGAGTGAAACAATAACTCCTATCTCCAGAGGTCCACAGGTCCACTGGCACCTGGTCCTAACTTCACCCATGTCTGCACCCTCAGACATCCCACTGTGGAGGCCTCCTCGCCTGGACCAGTGGCTGCCCTTGTGAGACAGACTTTATGGTCACAAACAGCCCTAATCTGAGAATGAAGGCTCCTTTACATAGAAAGCAGTATGTGGTGTGATGAGCGCTGCATTAGCTCAAAATATGTGATGCACTGGCTGCTGCACTCTACCTGTACTGAATCAGTTTTTGTAGCCAGTCCCAGTCTTTACATTTAATATGCAGCCACTCCCTGACAGCATGAATGTCACAGTGTGTTGAACCTTGACTGTGGCACATGTCAATGCTCCCTGGACATCGTGCTTAATAAAGGAGATTAAATGTGATGTGATTGTGAGTTTTGCTCTTTTGAAGTTGAAACATTTATGTGTCAAAATGTTGGACTGTTCCTTTATCAGTGTGTAACAGTGTGTGTATGAGAGCCATGTAATGTCCATGTGTGCATGCTGACTGTGCTGCTCTGACCCCCCTCCTCCTTTCAGGGTGGAGCCTGCTGGAGTCCGATGGTTGAGACCAGGTCTGAGGAAGTGTAAGTGTGTTTTTAATGGGATTCATGAAAACAAAGCAGCACACATTCAACCATCTTCATCATGTCAGGAGTCATCATCAAAGTGTCAATCAATGAACAGATGATGGATCAATAACTGCAGCTGGATTGTGTTTGTTCTCTCCATCAGATTCCTGTCAACTCACAATCGACACAAACACAGTGAACACAAAGCTCCAACTGTTTGACAACAACAGGAAGGTGACACGTGTGGAGAGTGTGTGGAAGGTTCAGTCATATCCTGATCATCCAGACAGATTTGATGTTCATCCTCAGCTGCTGTGTAGAGATGGTCTGACTGGTCGCTGTTACTGGGAGGTCGAGTGGACGAGCAGGGCTTGGATATCAGTGAGTTACAGAGGAATCAAAAGGAAAGGAGACAGTGATGAGTGTGTTTTTGGTAGAAATGATCAGTCCTGGAGTCTTTGCTGCTCTTATCGTGGTTCCTCTGTGTGGCACAATTACAGAGAAACATGCATCTCCTCCTCCTCTGTCTCTAACAGAGCAGCAGTGTATGTGGACTGTCCTGCTGGCACTCTGTCCTTCTACAGAGTCTCCTCTGACTCTCTGATCCACCTCCACACCTTCAACACCACATTCACTGAACCTCTTTATCCTGGATTTGGGTTCTGGGAACCATCGTATCCTCTCTCCTTAAGAAGAATTATTCATGGCTCTGGGTCAGTGACTCTGTGTAGTTAGTCTTACCTGTTAGAGAAACAGTTCAGTCTGTACATGTCTGTGTCTTTCACTCAGAAACACATGATGAGATTCATGGATTCAGTCAGTTGATGTTTTAAACTAAATGATTCACAAATTATTCTTCAACACAAGTTTGGTGAGCAGCAGGGCTCATCCTGATTTTAGTTTTTGTGCATTATAATGATGAAATAACTTTGTCATGTCTGTGGTGGCCTTTGGAGAATTAAACCATCCTTTAGAAACTAAATATAAATGTCATATTTTCCAACATTGATATTTTTCTGTGTTTCAGACGACAATGAAAAGATAAAGAACAGTCTGTAAATCATAAGTTATCAATTCAAATGATTATTAAAGCCACAAGAGAAGCTTCCTGTTATTTGTACCACTCACCTGGTCATGTGATCCAGCTGTGCAGCCAATCATAACTGACTTCACTTTCTACTTTGATATTTCCATGGTGAATGGACTGATTCTTGTTTAACACGTTCATACTCTGATGGATGCATCGGAGAGGGTTAGTGTCTTGCTCAAGGATACTTTGTGTGCCAGCTGGAGCAGTCAGGGATTGAACCACCAACCTTCTGATCATTAGATGCCTTGCTCTATCTCCTGAGCTACAGCCATCATCAAAGCTCTTTCTTAAATCCTCTCTGAGAGGAGCTCAAACACGAGGAAGAGACGAAAGTGAGGGAAGAGAGTGGACTCATTAGTAAAATGAAAAACAGCCAGCGTTGATGTTTAAGACAAGTGAGGTCACAGAAATACTATATATGGCAGTGGTCACCATGGCAACATCAATGTCGGTTGCTACGTGTTGTATTGATCCTGATCTGTGAGCCTCATATCAGGATATGCTGTTGTTTGCTTGATCATTCCTCAGCTCGTCTGTGTGAAGCTGAGTGTAAAGAGGCTCCTGCTGTTAGAGAAACACTCTGATGATATATGATGTATGATATGTCTCTTCTATTTTTCTATGATCATATTTTGATTTTGATTGTGATTGGTTTCATTTGTTTCTTCAGTGGCTGTAGTGTTTTAATGTTTAGATTGTCTTTTGTTCCATTTTGTAATTGTGTATAAAGTTTGATTTGAATGAAAGTTACACTCAAATGCTTTCAGTGTTGCTGTGTTGAGTGTTTGCATGTTTAATGATTGTATGGAAGACACACAAAGACATGTGACTAAAGAAATCTGTACTAGAGTGACTTAAAAAAATAAATAAATAGTAGAAAACAAAACAGATGTTGAATTCTTTAGAGAATTTTCTAAAAATCTTTTTCTTTCTAAACAGAATCCAGAATATTGATCTTTGACATGGAAGCTGTTTCTACAGGATCCTGATGGACACTCAAAGGTTTAGAAAATGTTCTCTTTAGTTGTTTACAGCAGAAAATCAACCGATGTGAACCAAAACAACAGAAATGCACAAGTGTGTGAGACTAGAAATGATAGAATCAGAACTGCTGATTTCATTACTCTGAACTTTTAAAGGCAGGTTTTGTGTCTGAGAGCAGGGACACTTGCTGTGTTCAGTGACTGTAAGTTCAGGCTACCCTTGATTTAGTTGCTAGATGTTTTTAAACTGTGTTTATTTTATAAGGCTCATTAAAAGCCATCTGAACTAGAGATGGACCGATCCGACATTGTGTATCGGTATCAGTCCGATACTGACCTAAATTACTGGATCGTATATAAGTAATAAATAAAAAAAGATGTAATCCGATCTACTAAATATCACAAAAGCACCTCAGAAAACTTGCGACATGGCGTAACCCAACACATGACCTTAGCTCATAGGAGCAGTATGTGTCACGTGATAGAGCGGCTGTGGCGTGCGAGACCTGTCGGCGGTCTGGTGGAGCATTTGGAGCCTCGCGACGTGCTTCCAAACCGGCCGACGTGGTTTCTTACGGACTCATCTCAGACCCAAGACTTTGAAGGCTCGCCGGCTGTAAATCGTCTGTAATGAGACGCTTTACATGTCTGAGCTGAAGTTTGTTATCAGTGTTTAAAAAGGCTGCATCTGTGATGGTTGGCATTAGATCAGTGCCTATGGAAGTGGCACCTTGCACATTTGGAAAGGAACCAAGACTGAATTATATACACAGGTTTTAGAGCAGCATGTGCTCCCATGGAGATGATGTCTTTTACATGTTTAAGGAGGATGTTGCTAAGCTGCACACTACAGCATTATGAATAAAGTATGGGTTCATGAGATTTAATTTTTGTAATTTAATTTAATTTAATTTAATTCAATTTTATTTACATTTCACACAGTGTGTCAACATTTTGTCATAAAATAATATTAACAACAAGAAACAACGACAGCAACAACAACAATAATAATTTCATTGCTCTATTAAATGTGCTGAAAATATGAACTCAGCCTGCGCGTGCTGTGCATGTCTGTGACGTAATCGCGTGAGAAAGGCGGTTTCCTGTCCTTTTTGGCCCTCGCTGCTCGCCGTATGTCCGCGCGGGTCTGCTGGATTAAGGAGGTAAAGTTTTTTGAACAGCATGTATAACTTTAACTGAGCTTCGTTAGTCTTTCTCAGCCTGCTGCAGTTACAGTTACAGCCGCGTATCTATTACAGTGAACCTGCCGTCAGCTGTATCACGTTAGCATTAGCTTGTGTTGATGCTAAGCTGCTATTAGCAGGTCCTGTTCAAAGTTGTGTCCGGACGACTTTACAGTTTAGTTTCCTCCGATCACCAGATATTTGTGGATGGCCTCGTGTGTACGGAAGCTTCGTGGTGAAGCGCTTTGGCCTGTGGGAAATGTAGGAAACATCAGGACGAGCTGCGCACCGCAGTAAACCGCTTTGACAAATCAACCTTATTTTCACTCACTTCATTAATAAAAGTTTTGTCACTTGGAAAACTGCATTTTTCACACATCTCGCCGTTAATGTCACCCAGCTAACGGTGTAGTTTCAAGAAACAATGCAGTGTTCCTGCCACGAACATCACGACGGAAGCCCTGCAGGGTAGATCTGCGCAGCGGCTCTGACGGAAACGCCACAGATAGTAGCTCATTCTCCTCCTTCCGCTTTCTCCTCTTAGTGTCTCCATAGCAACTCATCTGCCTCCTCTCACCTGGTCCCGAGGATCCAGGTCTGTCACCTGGTCTCAGGTTCACCCTGAGCTGGCCCTCCTCGTCCATTCCAGTCACTCTCAAAGACAAACTGAACATTTTCCACTACGACACATCCAGCTGGGTTTTAGTTTTAATTTGAAGTCATTGTCACCATCTCCAAAACAGACACCAGAGCAGGTCTAACTCCTGTTAAAGCCAAGATTTAAAATCCTCCTTCTGACAGACGAGGTCTCGAATAATCAGCCTCTGTCGTCTCTTAAAAAGCTTGTAGTACAAAGTTATACTGATAGAGCACTCCCTCCTCAGACTGCAGCCTTATTTGTTGTTGCTAGGCCCATCTCCTGTGGACCAGCTCCCAGCTTGGATTCATGAGACTCCCCATTTATTGTTTGTGTTTTTTCTCTAAAGCTTATTGTTAGAAGTGGATCAGGTGTCTCTGAGCGTATCCCAGTAACACTGCAGTAGGAGGGCTGCTGGGAGACTTCATCATCTATCACCATGTGTTCTCTTTGAAAGCTACGTATTTGTTATATAAGATAACATAATCAGGCACTGTTAGCATCTATGTTTGAACCCTTATTAATAGATATACATGACAACACACTGCCACAGTACTAAAATAGTTTAGCAAAATGCATTTAGAAACAACAATGTACACGTCATGTAAGTTCATATAAAGTTTCATCCAGAAACTTTACATGAACCTAAAGTGTTGTTTAGTTAGTGGGTGGATGGCTGAAGGGTAATCTTGGTTTCCTTTGTTTGGGACAAACATTTGGGAATGTTTGTTTGAGAGGAAGAATAACCTGTTTGGATCAGTCAGGGGTTCGATGTCACATCCCTGAGCTAAAGTCTGATTTCCCTGATATGTGATCATCTGTAGTTTAACAGGAGAGCTGTCTTTACTTTGATCAAACCTCCTTCTCTTGTTCTAATGGAGATTCTGGATGTTCACAGGTATGATCCAGTGACATGATGGAGAGTTTAAAGACGCGGCTCGAGTTCCCCAGCCCCGTCATACAAGCCCAGGTAAGAGGCGGACTCTGCTCTGTGACTCCTCCCATCCAAATGATACCAATGATCCTTCCCTTGTCTGATTCCACAGGTACGAGTGATTTGTTAATGATAGAGGTAAACTAAGTAGCAGCTCACACAGGCAGAAAATCTCTACCATTAACAGGAATTCAGCAATACTCATAAAAAAGTCTCCTGATAAGACAGAGTAAAGAGTAACGTAACTATTTGATAGAGTAACATGACTGTAAGGTGCACTGATACATGTGTGCAGCTGTTGGAGGATTTTAAAGAGATATGAGGTGAGTTTACAGTGTAACAAGATCCAAGACACAGAGTTACTTTGTATGTTTGTTGGCAACCACGAGGGTTTCTGAGTCACTCACACTCGTGTGTTTAATATGTTTATGTAGAGGAGAGGCAGGTTTTACTGAACACACACAGACTCAGGTCCCTGTAGGCACATTCATTCATTCATTCATTCATTCATTCATTCATTCATTCATTCATTCTTTCATTTACTCATTCATTCATTCATTCATCCATCAATCCATTCATTCATTCATTCACTCACTCATTCATTCATTCATTCATCCATTCATTCGCTCATTCATTCATCCATCCATTCATTCATTCATTCACTCATTCATTCATTCATCCATCAATCCATTCATTCATTCATTCATTCATTCATTCACTCATTCATCCATCAATCCATTCATTCATCCATTCATTCATTCACTCATTCATTCATTCATCCATCAATCCATTCATTCATTCATTCATTCATCCATTCATCCATTCATCCATTCATTCATTCACTCATTCACTCATTCATTCATTCATCCATCCATCCATCAATCCATTCATTCATTCATTCACTCACTCACTCATTCACTCATTCATTCATTCACTCACTCATTCACTCATTCATTCATCCATCCATCCATCCATCCATCCATTCATTCATTCATTCATCCATTCATCCATCAATCCATTCATTCATTCCTTCATTCGTTCAACCATTCATTCACTCATTCATTCATTCATCCATCCATCCATCCATCAATCCATTCATTCATTCACTCACTCATTCACTCATTCATTCATTCATTCATTCATTCACTCACTCACTCACTCACTCACCCCTCCATCCATCCATCCATTCACTCACTCATTCATTCACTCATTCATTCATTCATTCATTCACTAATTCATTCATTCATTCATTCATTCATTCACTCTGTAGTGTTGGTTTCTCTTCCTCTCTTTGTTATTGTGAATAATGGTACAGAAGTGTGATTTTCTTGTTTTGTAGACGGTGAGAAGTCTTGTTGCAGCTGTCTTAAAGGAAAAAGGGTCAGATGGGCAAATCACCTGGTCCTGTGCTCAGGTGAGTTCCTGTAAGAGTCACATATGATCATTTCTTTAGTTACATGAAGTATAAAAGAGCAGGAACATCTGCTTCATGTGGTCCTGTGTTTTATCCTCAGTGACTTTGACACATCTGCTGTGAGGCTGACACCTCTGATCTCACAGTGTCAGCTTTGTTTTTATACACAGATATAAAATATGGATATGCACTGATAAACGATCATAGTTATAATATTTCTGACTGTCTGAGTCCAAATTGAATCAAACCTTGTTGGGATTGAATCAGTGCTGAGCCCGAGTGGCTGAACTGAGTGGGACAGATTGCATTCTCACGTGCACCTCTGTCTTTGTCCGTTTTCATTCAGGGCTTCAGTGCATGTGTGGAAATGGCACAGATCGTTTTGTTAAACTTCTGAAACACTGACTGCATCACTGTTGTTGTTCAGGGCTCAGCACTGGAAGCTTTGTGGCAGCAGTGCTGCAGTGACTGTGCTGTGGTGTGTTCAGCGTGCTGTGACACCTTGGTGTTATTGGTGGACCAGGGCCATGCAGACCTGGACTACATCCTCAATGGTGTCCTCAACCTCCTGCCTTCTGCAAGGTATGCAACGCGCAGTTATTGGACGCCACGATCCTGCCTCAGAAAGCTCAGCTCAGCTGTTTGTCAATGAGTCTGACAGAGGCTCTGTAACCTGCATCCATGCAGCGTTACAGCCGCTGCACAAAGGCACAACATGAAAGATAGACCTCAGCAGGACGAGGTTGTGTATCAGCAGGACAAAGAAGGCTCTCTTTAGCATGAGAATGCTAACACTGTGAACTGAGAAGAGGTATGAAGAAGGCCGTGTTTGTCCACTGTTACTGGCCATCGTCACCTACAAATTCAGTCTTTAAATCCCTTTAAAGGCCCACTCACACCTCGCCTCAGGTGACCTCAAAGGTCACATGATGGGTCGCGGAAAGGTCTCATAGTGGTTCAACCCTTAACCCTTGGTGTTGACAATGACCTACGCTTTTGTTTATACTCATGTGATGACGCACATGACAAATAGCTCGATGACCATCTCCAAGGAGGGAAACGCCCTGTAGGGTTTAAATATGTGGGTCTCTCCACCTTGTATAAGAAGTGAAACATCTTTAAAACTTAATCAAGTCCAGTCGCCTTCTTTTCCAGCTACCAGTGTGTAACATGAAGTCAATGCTTCCAGTGCAGGAACCCGACTGACAGTCTACAAACTGAGTTAGACACATGGAGGTCACAGCTTAGTCTGTGCTGAGGATAAATCCACGATGTCATTGCTCTCCATCAGGGCTCATGTGAAGTAAAGAAAATAGCTTTGAAAGTTCAAACTGGAAACATGAAAATGTTAAAGGTCACTGTTCCACAGTTCAGAGCTGGATGCTCTCTAATCTGGACGCTAACCTAGTTGTGCAGCATAATGTAACTATTTGAAAACATTTGAAGCAATGAAAACGCTCACACTGTTAGTTTTTTCAGTTATTCTGACTCTGATGTCCAACAGACACACTCAAGGGTTGATCAAAGTCATTCGCCGATTGTTGGAGATGCAGGCTGACCAGAGCGATGGACACTTCACCTGTCCGTATTCTATCAGGTAAGTATCTCATGTCTAATATCTAGAGATGTTCAAACATATTGTCTTGTGTAATCTATCAAGCTACATATAGCTTGTAGCTTACTGCTAGTCCAAAGAAGCAGCATTGGTCCACCACCCACTTGAAGTGCCGTAGGGGTCCGGTGCTCTGTCTGGTGGCAGTCAAAGGCCCTGGTGCTTCAGTCCCAGCTATAAACTGGCTCTTGGAGCATGAGAATCCCAAACTGGTGCATGAGGTTGAAAAATACTGACTACATGTAAAGAGTGAGAGGTGGCAGACAGGGAATGGGTACGTTTGCATCTCCCTGATTTGATGGCAGCATTTAGAAGTTTTCCCTGGTGGACAAGACGGTTGCTTCCCTGTGCCGTCATGTTGGGAACAGGTGCCGATAGTCATTTGTTCACATGTGACTAACAGTTGTTTAGAGTAATTTTTAGAGTTGCTGGGTGAGGTGGGTACCCCATCTAGCAACTCCATAGTCCTGCTGGGGGACTTTAATGTTGTGGCAATCTCTGAACCAGAAGATAGACATTGGAGGTTCAGGAGCAGCAGGTTGAAGCGTCCTGTTAGGCTTGGCTATCGTCTGGCAGATATCGACAGGATGAGTGTAACTCTTGCAGAAGCTGACGCAAAAACTCAGGTGTACGAGGAGCTTGGTGAGGCAATGGAGCAAGACTTCTTGAGCTTGGTCCGTTTTGCCATCACTGTCGGATCTATTCCTGGTGGGTGTTGTTATCAATGCTGTTTTGAGTAATTCTGCAGCTGCGTGGGAAACATTGGGAATGAGAAACAGCACCTCCAAGTCTGAGGCTGTGGTTCAAAGCTGAAAACAGTGGAGCACCCACTCCAGGTCAAGGACGAGCTGGCGCCCAAGTTGGAGGCGTTTAAGTATCTGTGGGTGTTGTTCATGAGTGAGGACAGAGTGACAGACGGTGCTGTGGCTGCAGTGAAGGGGCCGCTGTAAGAACGAACAGGATTTTAACATTAAAAGTGATGTTTGGTCACAATATAGTGAGCTCTCCTCTTTTTAGTGTATAAAATCTGTCCTGTGGATGATTGCAGACTTCACCTCAAAGGCAAAGACACTCGTGAACATCCGTATAAAAATCAGCGGTGCAACAGAAAGATCTCCTCTGTCCAAATTGTCTGCCAGTGCTCTGAAACACCAACAGACTTTGAGTCACAATAAATAGAAGAAACTCCTGATTGTTTGCTTCCTTTGTGCTGGAACGTGGGGAGTGCTCTGATAGGCTGACGAGTTGGCGTGTATTGAAACTGAGGGTCTGGAAATGGCGTGCTGAAGGGTGACACATGTGGTCAAACAGGTTCCGTCATGTGAAGACTGGAAACACGGAGGAGTAGACGTCTGGCCCACAGTGCAGGCTGTCACAGCACAGACGTGAGCTTCCTTCCTGCACTTGGAAAATGATTGAACAGGCTCACAGCACTTCATTCAAAGGCTGATCTATGATGGTATCAGTGGATGCATTAGTGTGTGTGCAACTGCTAACGTTTTGTCTCTCACACTCAACTCTGGTTACAGGTACGTGTGAGTACACCATATTTTAAGCATGTTTTCATCCTCATAGGTGGCAGCTACGTGACATTTTGCCTTTAGATTGTCACTGTGGGAGTGGGTGTGTAAATCCAGTTTGTGTGGAAACAGTATGGATGTTGGAGGACTATTTATATGACTGCATTCTGCAAAAGTGACGATGTGTAGCCAACAGTAAAGGATCGATGCTTTAAAATAACACTGTCAATAGTTTTTAGTGTTGACAGTTTGCACTTGTTCTTTGGAGAACTTGTAATTCAGTTTTATTCATACAGCAACAAATCACAACAACAGTCGCCTCAAGGAGCTTTATATTGTACAGTATATCCTATAATAACACAGAGAAAAACCCAACAATCATATGACCCCCTATGAGCAGCACTTTGGCGACAGTGGGAAGGAAAAACTCCCTTTTAACAGGAAGAAACCTCTGGCAGGCTCAGGGAGGGGCGGGGCCATCTGCTGTGATTGGTTGGGTTGAGAGAAGGAAGGCAACAGATCTTGTGTGGATTGAGGCCTTCTTAGTTTGTCTTCGTTGTAATAGACTGACTCAGTGGTTTGTTGGGAGCATAACTTGAATCAGAGCTGGGACACTGACCCGTCCATTGCAGGAGCAGCCCTCACCCGTACGTCACAGCCCTGGAGAACAGAGTGGACTGCTGGCCGGCTCTGCTGTTCGAGATCGATGACTTTATCCAGAAAGCTGTTGACAGGTAAGTCTTACTGGTTCCTATCGTAGCTGTTATGTTGTACACTACTTTGAAGACAACTGGACATTATGAGATGATCTATTCTCAGAGATTCTTATGACTCCAGTGTGTGTGTACGTTACAGAGATAAAGAGGCTTATATCACCATGCTGGCCCCCTTCCTTCGGTACCTATACTGCCAACCTC
This sequence comes from Neolamprologus brichardi, assembly GCF_056152115.1. NCBI lineage: Eukaryota > Metazoa > Chordata > Actinopteri > Cichliformes > Cichlidae > Neolamprologus > Neolamprologus brichardi. The sequence continues at coordinate 53,582,188 of NC_142106.1, read as the reverse complement.
ACAGGCAACCCGAGCACGCGCTCCTTCGACAGAGTCTTCTTAGGGTGATGCTGCCCATTCAGGGAGGATCCAGGTCCGCCCCCCAGAACAAGGAGCAGGAAACGCTGTCCCCAGTGTCTGACAGGCTGCTGCTCTGTCTTTGTCAGCTGGTTCCACACATGCAGGTAACACACTGAAGTTATGTTAGGTAACTGTACAAAGACACGTCAACATGTTTCCACTCTGTATGTTACACCATCGTTGACAGGAAGTAACTAATACAGAGAGCAGGATGGAGCTATGTCAGCCTCTCCTCTCTGTCCTGCAGGTGGACAGCGTGGAGGCAGTCCTGGAGCTGTGTGCGTTTGTGGGCGCTCTGCTCCAAGATCTAACTGGGACCTCTGGAGACCAGTGGAAACCAGAGAAAGCGGCGCTGGCTCTGCAGCTGCTGTGTGCGTGTCGGCGATGCCTCGAGTTCAACGGAGACTGCAGACCAATAATCGGCTTAATGCAGCAGCTTGTTCCAGCCTGTCAGGTGATCGCTGTTTGTAGACAATCAGACACCAGCAAAGATAAAGAAGCCGCGCTGCTGTGCTGGTTAACGTGAGCTAAATATGGAAGTAAACAAAAGTGATGCTTTTTGTTTCACATGTGCAAATATCTCTGCTCCAAACCTGAGCCTGGACTCACAGCAGTGGGTTATTTGGCATTAATGCTTATCAGCTTCTTCACTCACTGCAGCGAGCTGACATGGACATGCACACATGTGAATATCTGACACTCAAAGACACTTTGTAGAAATTTCATCCTTTTCAAGGAAGCAACATTGTTTTTGCCTTGTTACTACTACCAGGGAAAACACACCTGAGGTTTAATGTGTGAGCCCTCGGGCCTCTGTGGCCTGGGGCACCATGCAGTACCTCTGGTCATCATCACCGTATCACACATGTATTGACCTGTTGGCATCGCTGTTTGTTTTCTGCAGGAGTTGCTGTTGGATGAGCTGATGATGGGCGTGGCCTTGCTCTTGTTGGAAGCCCCTTCAGATCAGCTGACCAGCCTTCTCAGACTTGGTAAAGTGATTATTTTGGACAAAGCTCTGCTGGCTTTAGCTTCCTTTAAGAGACTTTGAAGCAGTGAAAGAATTAGTGGGAACAAAACTAGGTTGTGTGTGCAGGTCATGGTTGGAACCTCACAGAGCTTTGTGTCCTACATGAGATATTCTTTCTCTTAACACAGCACTGAGTTTGGTCCCTGAACAAGCGGAGGCGTCGCCCTGGTTGAGTCCGGTCCTGATTCTCCCCGTGTTGCAGCTCCTGTCCTGCTTGGGTCTCACTGAGCCGCTGTCTGACCAGAACACACACAGCACCAACCACAGGCTGGCTCACAGCCTGCTGCACAGAGTTAGCAGGCCCGCAGATAAACCCCAGCAGGTAACCCAGCAGGTAGCCTAGCAGGTAGCCCAGCAGGTAACCCAGCAGGTAGCCCAGCAGGTAGCCTAGCAGGTAGCCTAGCAGGTAACAGAGCAGGTAACAGAGCAGGTAACCCAGCAGGTAACCCAGCAGGTAACCCAACAGGTAACAGAGCAGGTAACCCGGCAGGTAACCCAGCAGGTAACAGAGCAGGTAACCCAGCAGGTAACCCAGCAGGTAACCCAACAGGTAACAGAGCAGGTAACCCGGCAGGTAGCCCAGCAGGTAGCCTAGCAGGTAGCCTAGCAGGTAGTCCAGCAGGTAACCCAGTAGGTAGCCCAGTAGGTAACCCGGCAGGTAGTCCAGCAGGTAACCCAGTAGGTAGCCCAGTAGGTAACCCGGCAGGTAACCCGGCAGGTAGCCCAGCAGGTAGCCTAGCAGGTAGCCTAGCAGGTAGCCCAACAGGTAGCCCAGCAGGTAGCCTAGCAGGTAACCCAACAGGTAGCCCAACAGGTAGCCTAGCAGGTAACCCAGCAGGTAGCCCAACAGGTAACCCAGCAGGTAGCCTAGCAGGTAGCCTAGCAGGTAGCCTAACAGGTAGCCCAACAGGTAACCCAGCAGGTAGCCTAGCAGGTAGCCTAGCAGGTAGCCTAACAGGTAGCCCAACAGGTAACCCAGCAGGTAGCCTAGCAGGTAGCCTAGCAGGTAACCCAACACGTAACCCAACAGGTAGCCCAACAGGTAGCCTAGCAGGTAGCCTAGCAGGTAACCCAACAGGTAGCCCAACAGGTAGCCTAGCAGGTAGCCTAGCAGGTAGCCCCAGGCCTGTTTCTCACATTCAGTTTTTGGAGTCTTTCTTTGAGGTGTAGCCACGTAATTCAAACACTGTTACAATAGTGCAGGTAGCTGTTAGGTGGTGAGTGGACAGAGCATTAGAGCACAGACGACATCCATCCAAAAATACTGTTTCCCTCTCAGTGTCATAGCAACAGGGCTGTCTTCACTGCCTCTTCTTCAGGGTCAGCATCCAGTCTCTGGAGTGTTGTTCCTCTGGGATGCTTTGCTTGATCCTTAAATTACACTTCATTAACATTCATGGTGCATCTGTAGCTTTGCTCTTTGTTCTTTCTCATTTGTTTCTCATGAATCTGTCTCCCTCAGCCGGCCCCATCACTGCCTCTGTCTCTGAGTTCCTGGTATAGTGAGCTCAGCGTGTCTTTGTCGGTACTGCGCAAAGTGGCCAACAATCCAGCAGCAGCGACCGATTGGCTGTTGGCGGTCAGCTCCGCCCTGTCGTCCAGCCAGCGCCTGTCCTCCTCTCTTGTCCTGATTGTGACTTATCTCATCATCATGGGTCAGGAAAACATCTGCCAGCTGGCTTTGAAAGCAAGCCAGGCTGTCGCTGCTGCCGACCCCTGCCAGGTAGATACCCCACACAACTGGTTCTCTTAAATCTGTGGCCTGAATATAAAGTAATGCATGTTGTTCCCTCTGACATGTAGATATGTTGTATGTAAGGCAGCTAGCTCGTGTTTGTCTTTCTAAGAGCAGTAAACACATGTTGATAACCTGGTGTTTTGGCACCAACACATGACTTTGAAATGATTCAGATCAGCAGGAAGATAAAAGCTGTCACTGCTGTGTGATTGCTGCTAATCTGCTGCCGTATAAAGGGAGAGGTTAGGGAGTGCTCTAAGGGGACAGACTTCCCTCTGGACTTGTGTTGGAGTCACTAGCTGCAGAAGAAGTGTGAAGTTTACCCCTCATTGTTTCATTGTACCCCTAATGTTTGGTTGGTGTGTTTGCTGATGTGGGCGTTTCCCTCTGCAGGTCCCGCCCCTCGTGCTGCTTCTTTTGTTCAAACTGACCAAAGAAAAGAGTCCCGTCCTGGCTCACGCTGTTCTCACAAGCCTGCCAAACCTCGGCACTCATAAGGTACGCAGCACGACTAAGAAGAACCTGTACTGACTGTGAGCGTCTGGAGACGGGGCTGGAACATCAGCAGCACCTTTCTACTTCATCTGAGCGCTCACAGTGTGTTTTAGTCCATCATACACACAGATGAGCTTTTATCTGTGGGGTCATCCAGGTCATGTAGTCTGAGGAGCTTTTCTTCACCCAGGAGGCTTCTAGAGTTTAAAAACCAGTGACCCGCGTGTCCCAAATACCCGCATGTGAGCACAATCCACCAATAACAGTGAATAACTGAGATGAACACGGACAGTGTTTCTTGTACCCAGTTTGTAGGAGCTGGGATTGGACCACAGCAGCCTCTGTGTGGGATAGATGCAGTGCTCTGTAGTATAAAGCACTCTGTCAGTGAGCTGGACTCTCCAAACCAGCAGTCATCGTCTAACATCTGCCTTCTTCAGCTGTAACCGTGTGTTTCTCTTGTAAACTTGGCTCTGATCATATGTGCTGTAATGTTCCAGCTTTGCTTCCCGATCGTGCTGCACAGTCTGCACATGCTGGCCGGCTCCCCCAAGCTGAGAGCAGTGGGACTGCGCCTCATGACCGCTCTGTGGAAGAAACAGGTTTGCAATAATAACACATTACTATAAATGTCATATTCACGTGTTCAAAGCTTCTGTTTGTCTTTGATTGTGTGCTGCTTTGGTCATGTCTGTAAGGACCGGGTCTACCCAGAGCTGCAGCGTCTAATGAGCCAGCAGGACAGCAGGGTGGTGCTGGGGAGGGACGCCCAGTGGGAGCAGATCCTGGCCAGGGCCGCCTGTGTCAGGGACATCTGCAGAGAGAGGTGGGTCCTCCCATACTTACAGAAACAGTGGGCACTTCCTACATTCACTGGTTCATTCATTCAGTGGACTTTGCATGCACAGTGCAGACAGTGTGAGCTTCCAACACCAGGACTCTTCATCTTCCCTTCTGATGAGTAATAATCACTGACTGGACTCTTCATAGATGTTTCTGCTCAACAAGCTGATAAAAGTTCAGAAAAATAGAAATAATTGTTTTTTCAGTCACATCAACTTTGCTTGTTAAGATAAATGAATGCACTTTGTAGCTTTGCAGTGAATGAAGCCTCAGCTCGACGCTCCACTGAGTCCCTGTTTCTCCAAAAATCAGCAGGAGTCCAGTTTTAAATCTTTCAGAGCAGCTACACGTGACTGAATCCAGAAGGATCAAAGTCTTACAAAGTTCAGTTCAAACAGAGAGACTGAGAGGCAGCTAACTTCCTGTCTCTGCCAGACTATCAAAATAAAAGCATACATTTGAAGCAAACGAAATCAAACTATTATTATGTCAGTCTGTAAGCATTGCTTCCCATATAATACAACTCTAAGCAAGTGAGCCATAACTTTATAGTTTTAACCCAAACTATGTTGATCATATAAACTCCACAAACTGCATCCAGGCTCCTGCACACGTCCTTTACATGTTAGCTGTGAGCTAATGCTTGTCAGTGTTTGTGAACTGGCCTTTATGTGTGTTGATGAAATCAAACGATGATTTTATTTGATTATTTCCTTTGTTCTAACCAGCTGGTGCACACTGCTCATCGTCCCGGGGCCTGTTACACCTGCTAACATGTACATGCAGCTTTGTTAGCATTAGTGAAAACCTGGGAAACCCTCTGGATGGATGCTACAGCACAAATTTAGCAAATCATTGAGCTGTTTCTTGTTTTCACAAATGCTTACGTTTGCTTTTATTGTAAAACATTTGCAGCCAGAAGAGTTTGCAATGATAAGAAGCTGTGTTTGGCATTTACTTACTTACACGTGTCCTGGCACTTTTAATGCTTTTTAATAAAAATGGTAACAAAATGAGAAGAAACACATTTTCCACTTTGTCCACGCTGATGTGTGTGTTAACCAGGCCTTACCAGCATGCAGGGGACATGGTGGCTGCCATTTCACTCACTTTAAAACAGTGCAACAGACCAGACCTGGCAACCCCGGCTGCTCTCGTCCTGCAGGGACTACAGGAGCTGTGTCGAGCAGAGGTACCTCGTCTGTCTCCATTTGTCTCTTTAAATTCAGGAATCATCTTTTTTCTGCATCATAACTTTTGAATCTTTTCCAAAGTTCTGGTCTTAAAAGAAATGTTTCTTTCTCAGGTGGTGGATATTATCTCAGCATGGAGAACTGTTTGGCCTGAGCTCAGCTGTCACTCACAGCCAGAGGTGGTTCAAGCCATCGCTGAGCTTTTGGCTCTGGTGCCTCAGCTCACAGTTAAATTAGAGCAATACGAGGTGCGTCGTAACGTTCATGTTCCTCTGTGTTGAGGAGCTAACAGAGTGACACAGGAACTCCACCAGGTTCTGTTTTTCTCTGTGGTTCTGTCTGTAAACAGGACTCTCACCAGCTGTTTGTATCACCTCACTGTAGAGTCACATCTCTACATCACTGTGTTTGGTAGCTAAAGTTAGCACATCAATGTAAAGTTGTGTAGAAGCACAAAGTACAGACGTGTGAGGGTCCAGTCCTCAGAGTCCTGCTCTGCTCGGACTTCACAGTAACTAATAAATGGATCAGCGAGTGTGAGCCTCTTTTTAAAAACAGACGTTTTGGTAATTTGTTGCTCTGGAGGATCCAACACAGTGCAGCAGAGGCCGTCCCAGCAGATGAATCCTAGACCATGCAGTGCTGCTTGTTGGAAAGCTCTCCTCCTCTCTAACAATGATATGGCAGTACAGCTTAGGTTTGCAAAGTGGCATCTAAACAAACACAAGACCAAAGGCCAAAACCAAACATGGCGTATTAGCACAGGACGCCTGAGAGGGATGCTTTTGGGTTGCAGCCACAGGACCTGTGCAGCACCTTGCAGTCACTGAGTCAGACACAAACTTCTCTGCTGTGTGAACTGAAGCTTAGAGAAAATCGCTTCATGCAAAATGCCAAAGATCCAGAGCACAGCAGCAACTTTCATATACATGAAAGCTAATTCTGGGTTTCATTAAGAGCGGCGTCCACCTTCACTGTGTTTAAAGGAAATGTCGTGCAGATCGTGCTTTAGGTCAGTGCAGCGATTTGGCTGAATGAAAGTCTGCAGAAAACATAAGAAAAGGTTGGAAAACTCTGTTGATTCTAGTGTGTGTGTGTGTGTGTGTGTGTGTGTGTGTTAAATGTGCATTAAAATGACTTCTTATTTTTGTCATTAGAAATTAAAAGAAGAGGTGGTCAGCATTCTCTGGACTTATGCTCTGAGCGAGGTCTGTATATACTGTATCTACACACACAGCTGACATGATGACTCCTACATGCACAAATATGCTGTGATGTCACATAAGTTTCATCCTCTTGTAGGAAACAGAAACATGTGTCTGCACCTTTGTGTTGTAACAGGATCCAGAGGTGGCCAGCTGTGGCTACAGGGCTTTGGCAGCCTTTCCTGAAACAGATCACACCATCAACCACCTTCCTGAGGCAGTTAAGAGTCCTGCTCCACTCTCATAACAACATCAGAACAGTTTCTAACATATTAGCCAGATCATTTTGCAATGTTTCTTTATTAATTGTCCTCAGACGTTAGTCAGGTGTAACTATGAGGCACTAGTTAATGAGGAAGCTGATGTTTCAGTTATTTTAGCGTGTTCAGAAACGTCCCTATACGCCGCCGTGTGTCAGCTCTCTCTTCTCTCTGATTGGAAGGCCCGACCACCTGCAAAGCTCCCTGAAAACGAAGAAGATGAACAGAGTAAAGAAAAGGAGGAAGATGAGAAGGATCTCTCCGTCCCAGGCTCATCTTATGTGAAGCTGATGACTCTCACCACCTCGTCTGTTCTTCCAGGTAAACTGGAGCAGCCAACAAACCAACAGGTCGTATCCTGTCGTCCCGACAGAATAAACTGCTTCTAGAGATCCATCCAGGATCTACTCTCGAGACAATGAGTCTGGGACAACAGCGGGACCCGACATAATCCACGTCTACTGTTTAAGAAGCGTTCAGTGATCAGCGGTCTGTAGATATGGGGAATGCTAAAGGCACGAACACAGGAGTGAACCGTCCTGGCCATCAAACCACGGCCCGATAACTCGCCTCTCCACGACACAGGAGCTACTGAAGCTGTGGAGGCACATGAGCCAGTACATGAGCAAAACTCTGAAAAGCATTAGAAACAACACAAAAGCTCAGCTGCTGGTTCGTAGGGCTGCTATCGTGTCATTCTGACAGTACAAGAGCACTTAAGACTAGGCAGACCAACCTGACTCTGTGCCCCATTCATGCACACTGACCTGCTGGTTACTGTGCTTCAGTGCACTGATAACATTCATCAGGAACTGTGGGAGACAGTACTGGAGTGTGCAGTGTCCCAGCTTCTGTCTGCAAAGGCTTCAATCCCCAAAGCCAGCTCATCACTAAGAGGTGATGTCATCAAATGTCATCCTGTAGATGACATCAAGCTGTATGGGAGGAGTCAGTGAGATCCACCTGGTGAGGCCAGCAGGATGAAGATCAGTCAGAGCCAAATCCGTGCAGATGCTGAAACAGATGCTGAGAAGCCCGATGAATGGTAGAAAGATCCAGATGCTTAGAGGTGAGCTGTGGTAGGAGGGAGTCTACCACGGCTGCAGACTGTGCAAAGGTGCTACGGACATTTTCCACCACGTAGTAGCAGGATGTAAGATGCAAGCTGGGATAGCATAAACTCAAAGCACAACCAGGAAGCTGTAGTGTATAGAAACACCCGCGCCACATGTGGACTAGAAGCCCCGTCGAGCCGGTAGTAGGAGTAAGGGTCGGGGGTGCTTCAACTTCCAGAGTAGCAGCGACTGGAGAACAAGAACAAAGTGGTCTTAGTGGCAGTAGGAGCGTTAGAGGCTGTAACCCTGAAAGCAGCTTCCAGGAGAGCGCAGTCCTGGGACCGCTAAGATACTTTAGGAACACATGTACGCTGCATGATGTTACAACATTTTTGTTTAGCACAACTGTTCATAACCATCAACATCACAGCTGTTTGAGCTGTTTGAGCTGCACAGAAACAGACATCAGGTGTTTGGTGTGTTTCCTGCTGGAGAGATCGTGGATCTGTCACATCTGCGTGTGATACTGAGTAATGCTGATGATGCATTGATGGTGTTTCTTTTATGTTTCCAGCCTTCGAGCTCTTCTTGACGTCACTGGTGAGGCAGGAGATGAGTCAGATGCCGCGGGGAATCTACTTCTCAGCCCTGAGGGGGGGTAACCTCCGCTCAGACCAGGGTAAAACGGTGGCAGGGATCCCGTCGTTCATGCTCAAGACCTACGAGAAAAACAAGCAGCCTGGGCTGAAGCCAGGACTGGCAGGTGACCCAGTGACACCTCTCATTTAGTTGGTGTCAGTGATATCGACTGTGTGGTGTCGTTGAACGTCACTATGAACATGTTGCTGCTTTGCCTTTAAACTCTGTAAAATCTGTCAGTCAGCATATCAAAGTTGTGTTTCTTAAATTGGTGAGGAAGAGAGAATATGTGGAGCTACAGGAAGGGACGTCTTTCTGAGGAGAGGTTTGGAAGATGAAGATATTCTGCAGATTTAATCTGTTTGGTTCTCATAAAGCCAGGACATGGTGGAGATATCAAACAGTGTGTCTGTACCAACACGTCACTGTTGGAAGCACCATTATAACTCAGCCTCTCTGTCTGTGGTGCAGCTGGGCTGCTTCTGTCGTACAGTCTGTCTGTGCAGAGCGATCGTGCTGGGAGACCCATCAGCCACTTCCTCGTCAGCCGCAGCCGCAGTTACCAGCAGACGCTGACAGCCCTCGTTCATGAAGTACGTGTTGTCTTCTTCCATTGCTTTCTCTCTTGTTCTTTGTCGTGCACGCAGAGCTTGAAAGAGGAACTGTTTCCTTCTTCTGTGTTTTGGTGCACAGGTCAACATCCAGCCCTCTGAGTGGCACCGTGCCCTCCTCCTGCCACAGGCCTGGAGGGGCTTCATGAGCCGAGCTTTCTACGCCGTTATGGAGGTTTGTGCAGGTGTTACAGAAGCAGCACTGAGTGCTTCATAGAAATAAATGGTGTGGACGAAGAATTCAGCGACTAAAATGCACATCGTGAAGCGTGACTTCACCAGCTGGTAGTTCTGCCCTTTCCATGTGGCACCAGGACACAGTAAGACATACTGGGTGATGTGCAGCCTAACTGGAACCTACACAACACAAATGTCAGCCAGTCTGTCCTCCACAGGCCTCAGAGACCTCTGACCTTACAGTAAAGGCCTCAGAGGCCTCTGATCTTACAGTAAAGGCCTCAGAGACCTCTGACCTTACAGTAAAGGCCTCACAGGCCTCTGATCTTACAGTAAAGGTCTCACAGGCCTCTGATGTTACAGTAAAGGCCTCAGAGGCCTCTGATCTTACAGTAAAGGCCTCAGAGGCCTCTGATCTTACAGTAAAGGCCTCAGAGACCTCTGACCTTACAGTAAAGACCTCACAGGCCTCTGATCTTACAGTAAAGGCCTCTGACCTTACAGTAAAGGCCTCAGAGGCCTCTGATCTTACAGTAAAGGCCTCAGAGGCCTCTGATCTTACAGTAAAGGCCTCTGATCTTACAGTAAAGGCCTCAGAGGCCTCTGATCTTACAGTAAAGACCTCAGAGGCCTCTGATCTTACAGTAAAGGTCTCTGAGGCCTCTGATCTTACAGTAAAGGTCTCTGATCTTACAGTAAAGGCCTCAGAGGCCTCTGATCTTACAGTAAAGGCCTCAGAGGCCTCTGATCTTACAGTAAAGGCCTCAGAGGCCTCCGATCTTACAGTAAAGGCCTCTGATCTTACAGTAAAGGCCTCAGAGGCCTCTGATCTTACAGTAAAGACCTCAGAGGCCTCTGATCTTACAGTAAAGGCCTCTGATCTTACAGTAAAGGCCTCAGAGGCCTCCGATCTTACAGTAAAGGCCTCAGAGGCCTCCGATCTTACAGTAAAGGCCTCTGATCTTACAGTAAAGGCCTCAGAGGCCTCCGATCTTACAGTAAAGGCCTCTGACCTTACAGTAAAGGCCTCTGACCTTACAGTAAAGGCCTCAGAGGCCTCTGATCTTACAGTAAAGGCCTCTGACCTTACAGTAAAGGCCTCTGATCTTACAGTAAAGGCCTCAGAGACCTCTGATCTTACAGTAAAGGCCTCTGATCTTACAGTAAAGACCTCAGAGGCCTCTGATCTTACAGTAAAGGCCTCTGACCTTACAGTAAAGACCTCAGAGGCCTCTGATCTTACAGTAAAGGCCTCTGACCTTACAGTAAAGGCCTCTGATCTTACAGTAAAGGCCTCAGAGACCTCTGATCTTACAGTAAAGGCCTCTGATCTTACAGTAAAGACCTCAGAGGCCTCTGATCTTACAGTAAAGGCCTCTGACCTTACAGTAAAGGCCTCAGAGGCCTCCGATCTTACAGTAAAGGCCTCTGACCTTACAGTAAAGACCTCAGAGGCCTCTGATCTTACAGTAAAGGCCTCAGAGGCCTCCGATCTTACAGTAAAGGCCTCAGAGACCTCTGATCTTACAGTAAAGACCTCTGATCTTACAGTAAAGGCCTCTGATCTTACAGTAAAGGCCTCAGAGGCCTCTGATCTTACAGTAAAGGCCTCTGATCTTACAGTAAAGGCCTCTCAGGGTTTGGTTTCTGTTGGCAGGGTCGACGTGCTGAGTTAGAGATGCTCCAGAAACAAGGCAAAGAGGATCCACAGGAGCTGCAGTACAAGCATCACTGTGCCTGGCTGTGGTGAGAACCACACTCATACTTGCTTGTATATGTGTAGACTGTGTGTATATAAATGGTAGTGCTTTTGTACAAGGTCTCTAATCTTACTGTAATGACTGTAGTGTGTGTGTTTCCCTGCTGTGTGGACCAAACTTTACATCAACACTTTGTGGTAACACCTGCACTATGTAGCCAAAATAACTGGTTCTGAACCAGCAACCTCCTGACCAGTAGACGACCTGCTCTCCCTCCTGACCATGAAGAAAGTGAATCATGGTTTTCAGGCCTGTCAGTCACAGGTGTATAAAGTCTGTGGCTCGCTGTCAGGAGCTCAGGAAGTTCCTGGACGCTGTCGTGATCGGAACAAGCATCGTTGGAAAATGTCGTGTTCACGCTTCTGCGTCTCGCAGTCCGATGGAGGAGTCTGGTTCAGCAGTTATCAGGAGACTGATACTCGTCTGACTTTGGTGGTGGAGGGATGATAGTGGGGCTGTTTTTAGAGGTCGGGCTCAGCTACTTAGTTCTGCTGAGAGGAATTCTTAATACTTCCAAATACCAAGACATTTGGGAGGATTTCCTGCTCCCAACATGAACGTGTGCACAGGAAGAACCTGACTGGCCTACAAAGAGTCCTGACTTTGACCCAGCAGAACATCTGTGGGATGAATTGGAGCGGAGACTTATTTAGAAAGCATGGAGGAAGCAAACAATCCACCAAAGAAGACCCAGGACTTTGATCCAGGATTTTAGCTCCTCGGACAAGAACAGGAGGACATTCCTGTCCCAAAGTCCAGTCGAAGACATTTACAGACTGTTACAAAGATGCTACGGCGTCTGTCTCAGCGCTACACCATCAAACTTACGTTCTCCAGACTTAGTTTCCCCTAAAATGTTAGTTTTTCTCAGTTTAAACATGTGATTACATTTAATCTGTAAATCATCCTGTTTCATTTACATGTGAGACGCCGTCCTGATGTTTTTGTATTACGGTTGTAAATAGACTAAAGTGCTGATGTGCATCACTGCTTTAACAGACACTGGTCACCATCTTCATCACGTTCTTCATCTTTTTAATGTGTTGTTATTATTTTTCTGACACAGGGCCAGAGATCAGCTGGCAGATGTCATCAAAGCTGCTACAAAGTGAGTCCCCTGCTCGCTCTGTTTCATAGGAAACGTTTGGTGAGCAGAGTAACCTGATGTGAGCGCTGTGACTTTCTGTGGGTCGTTTCAGGGACAGTCCTGTTGTTCAGGGAAACGCCATCTTGGCTCTGAGCGGCCTCGCCGCTGTTCTGGCGAAGTATGAGAGCAACCTGCCCACTGATGGTGACGGCAGCCTGGGGGTGAGACGCCGCAGGGTCCTGTTACACAGTGTGTTTGCTATTTCATAATCATAGAGATGCTGAGCTCAGTGCTGTTGGACTCGATAGGCTGGACCAGAGTTCGTGGCCACAGGAAGCTGGTTGACCATGGTGCTGGACACCCTGCTCAGCATCAGCAGCAGCAGCTTCAAGTCCAAAGGACGAGTTTTCCCCTGGTTTCTACACGTGAGTTTCATCAGCTTTTACATAAGAAACCGTGATTGGCAGATGATTCGAGTTCTTTAAGAGTCGTGACAGTGACGTGATGAAACAGAATCAGCTGTTTCTGACCCTCACACTATGAACACTTTACTGACCCTCAAAAGTAAACATGCAGTGATTCACCTGCCCCATAAACCACATGTTATTCTAAATAAACACGAGCTCCGTGTGATTGTCCGTCTGTTAACTGCAGCCTGCTGGCTGCTGTGGTTCAGAGACGCTGATGTGGCTGCTGTAGCTGCAACACCAGCGTGTGTGTCAGATTAACACTGTTGGATTTGTTAGTGTGGAGCAGCTTTTATCACTCTGAGCTCTGAAAGTGTTCATCAGTGTGAGTGAGGGGAGCCGCTGACTGTCTTTAGCACCTGTGCTAACACTTTCAGCACTCGGTGCCTTTCCAGACGTGCAGACGTGCTAGCGGCACTAATGCATCCCCATGGCTTCAGAGATGTTTGAAGCTGCACTTTATCCCGAGCATGCAGTGAACCAAAAACAACTTTATTTTGATGACTTTCTCACAAAAAGAAGCAAAACAAGCCTGAAACATCGCTGCATCGACACGTAAACCAGCTGGAGTGTATTAGCATCAATATTCCAGTAAACGTGGTTCTCACAGCTCAGCGAGTCTTTGCTCTCTAACACATGTTGCTGTTGGCTGCACAGTTGTTGTGAATATAAAGTTGCTTTCTTGCATTGATTACTTTCACCCTGTGCTGCCTCCTCAGCGCTCCTACTCGGGTGAGAACACAGCGAGCACCATAGCGCGCTCCTGTGCGAGCCTCGCCCTGTCGCTGCTCGTCTCCGTGCTCGTGGTGCGGCAGCGGGACGGTCTGACCCACATCCTGTCGGCGCTGCGGGCTGGCCTCCCGGGCTCCCCCGCCGCAGACGACTCCCAGGCCGTCCAGTTCCACTCCGGGCTCGGTCTCGGCATGGTGCTGTCCACCCTGCTGCACCAGCGCCTCAGGTACAGAGTCTGCAGGAGGAGATTCTGATGTGAACCAACAGTGTAACGCTTACTGACTGCCTGTGTCCTCTGTCAGTGATGAGTCTGCTCAGAAGGATGCTGATCTCCTCTTCGGCCCTCTGGATGCTCTGGAAAGTTCCTCTTTCAACCCCAACCTGGAATACAAGTACGTCCTCTCGTGTTTGCAGAGAGCAAACTGACATCACATGGTTGGTAGGAAGCTGGAAGATTCAGCCGTTACCAAGGCTGCATTTCTGCTGCTCAATAAAAGAGCTCGTTTGGCACATTTACTCTTTTTCAACAGACACATCTGGAAGCTTGTTAGGAGTTAATATTCAACAGTGAAACAGGGGTTAGCATATTAAATGTGCTCTTCCATGTTCTCGCCTTCTTTCCTCAGCACTGGCTGTATACTGGGTCTGGGTCTAGTGCTGTCTGCCTTCTGCAGCAGCGGACAGAGGAGTCGACATGTCCGTGTCAGCCTGACACTCGACAAGCTGCTGGCCAACCTGCAAGACTGCAGTGGACGAGGACGCATGGTGCAGGAGGTACAGCAGCCCTGCACACGACTCACACACTGACGCCAGAGCCGAGGTCCTGAAGTCTCTGACGCAGGAACAAGTCTGTGATTGTAACTCTGCTCAGACACGTTTGTGACAGAAGAAGCTGAAATAGTCGTTTTGATGAATTATCTACTAAAGACAGTTTCTGCTACATGAACATGAAACAAGAGCTAAAACTTTGAGCCTGATGCTGATGTGTGAACTTTGACCTATGACCTCGAAGCACTAAAATGTGTATCTTATGATGTTTACCGTACGATTGGAACAGATTCGTCTTCTATAAGCTGTGAAAACGTGTCGTCGTGACCTTGTAGAGCAAATAAAAAGTGTGTAACACAGATAAGCTTTGTTTACTGTCCAAGGTGGAGACGCTGCACGGCCAGTGTGGGGTGAAGGTTGAAAACTGTGCCGTATAAAGTTTTCACTGACCTTCACATGTGTGTGTGCAGGTGTTGGCGTACTCTGTGGCGTGTGTGAGCGTCTCAGCGTTCAGCGCAGGTCTTATTGACGCCGCCAAGGCCGAGGAGGTCACGGACACGCTGCGCAGCCTGACTGAGGAGAGCCAGCAGGTCAGTAGGAGAGCTGATGGGGTCATTCTGGCTCCAGCAGCTCTTTGTGGTTTCATTGATGACCCTGTGTCCCCAGACCCCGGGCTTCTCCCTGGCTCTGGGGTTAGCGGTCCACGGGCTGTCGGTGTGCGGCCACGGCAAAGCAGAGCACATCCACCCTCACCTGCTCGCAGCCTGGATCAAAATCTTACTGGCTGAGGTACAAAACCTCACTTTCTACATCTCAGCCTAAATGTTCATGTAAACGATGTCCAATCACGTGAAAGGATGTTTGGGGTCCCAGCGCTGACCTTTGTGTTACAGGGCTGTCCCACCATGCAGCGGCTGGCTGCTGTCAACGGGCTGGTGGCGTTGGTGGGATCAGAGAGTTACCTCGTTCAGGTAAGACGCCTGCAGCTTCATGTTATCACCTGCTGTTGTGTTTCTGAGGATGTCTTTGTTTCGTGGTTTCAAGCATGTGGAGCCATAGATGATCGAGCTCATGTGACCCTGTAAGGTTTGAGGAATCACCATGGTTACCATAGGAACACACTGGCAAACCCAGTATTTAAAAAGATGTGACGGATGCAGATCTGTGTCTTCTGTGCAGCCATGTGAAGCGTCCCCGTGTTCATAAAGAGATGCAAACACACCTTTAGTTGAATGAATGAATGAATGAATGAATGAATGAAGGCTTTCTTGGCCATATGCAGGTTGCCCCGCAGATGAATGGGACCCCCCCCCCCTCGACTTACACACATAACAAAGACATCACATGGGGATACAGTCGGAGATCGGCAGCGTTACAGAGAAAACACTGACAAAAGTACACTACAATGGGAAAGTACAAGAGGAAAAAAAGAGACCTCTACTCATACTGGGAGAACAGCATGAGGACAGGAAACAAAAAAACTCCTCTGCACAGAGAGCACATAAGTGTCCACAGTACAACATTGGAGCACGTGACCACAGGGTTGGGTAGGGGGTGAGGAGTAATCCGAAGGAAACACAGCAGTCCTCCTGCACAGCGCTACCATTCCAGCGCGACACCCAGACCCGCCGTGTTCCCCCACAGGAAACAAGCATCGAAGGCGTTTGGAGAGGGAGGGGGATGAGTGCGTGCTTATCAGTGTAAGTGTGTGTGTGTGCGTGTCCAGAGTTCAGCTGAGACAGTGTCCTCCGCTCTATCTAAGTAAACAGTCTGCCAACCAACCCAGGTGGGCTTGGGATGGGAAGAACAGTCATCACACAGTCATCATCAGGGAGTGTTTGTTGCACCAGCCTTGGGCCCACAGCTGGCGCCGTGGTTTCCACATGTTGAATTCGTAGATTTTTCTGTTATACGAGCAGCTCAGGAGAATTTAAAGCTGATTCATTAACACTCGGACGCTGGTCTCTCGATCTCCCGTTGGAGAGCCGTGAGCCTCCCCATGATAGTATCAAACTTCTGATCCGTGGTGTTGTCATTCTTTTGATTCTGAGACCAACAACAACAACAACTGCAGTGACCCGTTCTGTGATGTGATCCAACTTTCGCTCAAGGTTGTCATTTTGAGCAGGGCCCTCTCTGATGTATCCCACCATACGCTCAATGGTGTTGTTTTGAGCCTTCACAGCAGCTGTAAGCGTCTCCGAGGTGTTAACCATGCTGCGTTCGTTGTGAGAGGTCGCGCCTCGTCCCATCGCTTCGATTCCAGCGGGCAGCCTTGGGGGGGTTTGAACAGCCGGTTCCGCTCTCTCAATTCTCCGATAAGTCAGGGCCAAGCCAGCTCCGATCAGCAAGAACCCTGTTATCATGGTTCTGAATAGGTAGATATCCTCAGCGTCCTCGATCGACAGTCCCGCCAGGCACACGACTCTCCAGGTCTGCCACCCGTCCATCGTGTATCCGGCAGGGAAAGTCCCTCCAGGGCACTCGGGCTCTCCCGAGCTCAGACTTCTCGTTGAGAAAAGGGTGTCAATAGCATTCAGAGACCAGTTGATCAAATCCATAATTCTCTTTTAGGTTTTAGAGAACAGACTGTGAGAGACTGTTCGAGGGAAAGTAATGCACATGAGACAAGACAAGGACACAAGAGGCTAAGCAGGGAAGATAAGGGGAAGGAGGAGAGGAGAAAAGTGCAGCTAAAGTTAGCGACAGTGATGCTGATTCTCCTCTGATGCAGCTGAAGAGCGAGACGGAGCTCGTGTCCAAGCAGCAGAACAGGCTGAATGAAGTTATTCGGGCCGTCACACAGGTAAGAGTTTACTTATCACATATTACTTTACTCTGATTACTACACACGATACTCTCCCCTCTGCTCGCTCCTCAGAGCGTCTGTTTCAGCCACTTGTCGGCTCTTTGGTTGCAGATCATCACGTTCTCTGGAGCCATCGGTTTGCAGTCCAACAGCGCCTGTTTGCTGGGACATTTGCACCTGGCCCACATGTCCAGCAGTCACAGTCACACAGCAGGTAACACAGGAGTCAGTGGGCGGAGCAGAGCTGGATGCAGCGTTAGTAACACTTTAAAATGATCTACTGGGCACTAACTACTTTGATCCAACTCCCAGTTCCTCCAGATTTCAGTTACCTCTCAGAGAAAAGTGTCGTCAGATCCACGACGGAGTTCGTCACAGAAGCTGGACAAAAAGGTTTGTGACATCTACAGAGGTCGTTGTGTTTGAAGCTGTAACTCTGTAACATCGTCTCTCTCTGGGCGCAGGTCCTCAGTCCTCCCATCCAGGCCTGGTTAAGACCGCTCTCACCGCTTTGGCGTCAGTCGGCGCCTCTTTCCAGTATCCGCCCATCAACTGGAGCGCCGCTCTTTCTCCTTTAATGAGGATGAGCTTTGGTAAGAGTTGTCGCTCAGTGCTGTCCGTGAAGCCACAGATCCTGTTCAGTCGATGTTGTTGTTGTGTTTTGTAGGAGAGGATGTGCAGCATCAGTGTGTTGTCCTGGCAGCCTGTCAGACCCAGTCCTCCCACAGCGCTGCTCTGTTTTTGGGCTCCTGGTTGTCGCCTCCCCTGGTCCACAGTCTCAGTGTAAGTTCAGTTGGGTATTAGCGCTGTGACAGCTGATATTCAGTCTCCATCAGGTTTATAGGCTGGTCCACTTTAATCTGTTGTTTCTTGATATCCAGCTTATATTTGAACAGGTTTCTTTAGGTGTTCTTAACAGAAACAGGAGCATCTACTGCCTCACCTCTGAGCTCAGCTGTTTCTCAGTCGTACAGCAGCTGAAGAAATGTCTGAATAATCAGCGTTTGGCTTCTAAAGCTGAACAGATGCTCTTTAACCACGACACACATCCAGTCTGTCTCTGCTGTAGGAGAGCGTGCTGAGTCCAGTACAATGATGAAGGCTTCAGAGATCCTTACTGGCTGTCTGTCTCCCCCAGTACCAGACCCGGGCCCACCTCTATGAGACTCTGGGCTCGTGGATGAAGCACGTGACTGAGGACAAGCTGCAGGTGTATGTGGAGAGTTTGGGGGTGCAGCAGTTTGATGAGGACCTCCGACCCCAGCGCGCGTCCCTGTGTCGCTCTGTGCTGCGGGGCCTGGCTCAGGCCATGGCCCTCCCAAACCCCTCTAGCAGCTGCTGGACCATCCTCTGCTCTGCCACGGAGAAGATCTTCACCTTCCTGCCCGACCGAATCCAGGTGCAGTGTAGCTGCTGACTGTTATCACTGACACGTAGAAGCTTTTTCTTTGATGCATGGCTCTGTCCCTGGTTTTACGCTCGGGGATCGTGATATCCTCTGATGTTCCCATCCACCCAGAGACACGAACAGGAGCATAAACCCATTTTATTCAAAGCAAGAAGCTGTGACAGATGCTGCTGTAGGTGTGCAGAGCTTCAGTCACCGGAGCTCGGCTGGAAATGAGCTCTTCTCATCACCACAGCAGCTTCAGCCCATCGTTAGCTCAGCTGTAAGAACACCTCGACGGGAAGGGACCAAACACAGCATCATAATAACAACAGTGGTAACTGTAACAGTTACAGTAACAGTTCTGCTCTTTCAGTAATTAAGTAATACGTAATTATCTTGATGGATGTTGGATGAGGAGGCCTGATGGAAATGCCAGTCAGGTTTATAATAAGTGCAAAGACAGGATGTGCAGCAGGTTCCTGTTAGTGTTCGTTTGATGTCGTCAAACTCAAAAGTTAAAGACGTCGAACTCTTGGATACAAACTGGGTGCTTCAGTGAAACATGCAGACATTTGTACATGTTTTGGTGGGATGGCTGTCTGGGTTTATTAGGACAGTATGAAGTTTGCAAACATAAAAACAGAATGCAGTCACGTGCATTGGCCTGATTACATCCATAGCAGAACACACAGGACATGTCAGCTGGATAAACTGAGTAAATGAAGTGCAGACAGGAGCTGATCAGAGCATTTCCTCTGACAACAGTCTGTGTGTGCAGACTAACTGTGGCACTGCTTGAAGAGCAGGTTGTCTGATGTAGGACAACAGCTGCTTAATAGGCCAGATGTTTTCAGCTGGAGAAAGGTGAGACGCAGGTCTTTGTAACGATGAAGTTGTGATCTATACCAGCGTGATCTAGACCAGCGTGATCCCGACCAGCGTGATCCCGACCAGCGTGATCCAGACCAGCGTGATCCCGACCAGCGTGATCTCGACCAGCTTGATGTCGACCAGCGTCATCTCGACCAGCGTGATCTAGACCAGCGTGATCTAGACCAGCGAGATCTAGACCAGCGTGATCTAGACCAGCCTGATCTCGACCAGCGTGATCTCGACCAGCTTGATCTCGACCAGCGTGATCTCGACCAGCGTGATCTAGACCAGCCTGATCTAGACCAGCGTGATATCGACCAGCGTGATATCAACCAGCGTGATCTCGACCAGCGTGATCTCGACCCGCGTGATCTCGACCAGCGTGATCTCGACCCGCGTGATCTCGACCAGCGTGATCTCGACCCGCGTGATCTCGAACCGCGTGATCTCGACCAGCGTGATCTCGACCCGCGTGATCTCGACCAGCGTGATCTCGACCAGCGTGATCTAGACCAGCCTGATCTAGACCAGCGTGATATCGACCAGCGTGATATCAACCAGCGTGATCTCGACCAGCGTGATCTCGACCCGCGTGATCTCGACCAGCGTGATCTCGACCCGCGTGATCTCGACCAGCGTGATCTCGACCCGCGTGATCTCGAACCGCGTGATCTCGACCAGCGTGATCTCGACCAGCGTGATCTCGACCAGCATTTTCAAAGTACAATAAAGGAAAACAGTCAAACAGCTAAAGTTGTGTGAGGATCACGGGCAGTTAGACTCATTTTAGCCTTTGTCCAAATCCTCTGTCGTCTTTACGTTGAGCAGCATGTTTCTGAACCTGTGGCATCATTAACCTCATCAGTCTGAAGAACAGCACAGTGCTCGTGTTTCATGGTACTTGATGCTACATTTCAGCTTTTGAACGGCTGGAATCATTTAGTTGATGATATGTGTGCTGGTGTGTGTCGCCTACCATTGGCTCCCTGAGTTTAACAGCTGCTAATAGCTGAACCTGTTAGTCGTGCTCTGTTCACCTTTCTGTGAAATCAGCTGATCTCCTTCAACCTGCTGTCTTTGTCTGTTTTGAAACCTTTGTGTGGAGCAGTCTAACAGTTAAAGCCTTTTTATTCGTGCTGCTGCTGGGCCCTGCTGGCATCGAGCTTTGCCTCTTTAACACATGAACACAGGTTCAAAGGTGTTTAAATGACACATTTTAACTAAAAAATAAAAATTTTTGTGTTTGTGTTTGATTTCTTGTACATTTATTTCAGGGTGATGAAGTGGATCTGTATGTGGGCGTGGCCAAGTGTCTGTCTGAGATGTCTGACACAGAGATTGAGAGGATCATGAAAGTCTCTGAGGTACAGTGTTAATAACACCAGCAGAAAATGAACAGAGGGACCACGTCCACTGTTTCCATGTGCTGAAGCGCGGGCAGAAGTACGTTTGGTTTACAGGTTCAAAGACATGTTGTTGGTCTCATAGTGGAAATGGAAGTAATTCCAGTGACCTGTAGCTCATATTGCTTTATTACTTATAGCTGTCAGTGTGTGGACAGTAAAACCTGCATTCTTCCTGATGCCCAGCAGGGGGCCCACTACACAAGTGTGTATTTCTAAAAGGAGCACTTTAAGTAAACGTTCAGTTTGACCAAATGTAACCATATAGTGATTTAAGCTTTCAGTAATTTAGAGGAATCTTCCTCACATGGTTACTTTATTCACTTCAACAACAGTCGTGCTTTATACTGTGAGGTCGACCCTACAGTAATAATACAGAGAAACCCAACAATCATGTGACCCCCTATGAGCAGCACTTTGGTGACAGTGGGAAGGAAAAACTCCCTTTTAACAGGAAGAAACCTCCAGCAGAAGCAGGCTCAGGGAGGGGCGGGGCCTCTGCTGTGATTGGTTGGGGTGGGAGAAGGAAGACAGGATAACTAAACATGAAATGGTGACAGGTGTGTAGTTTGAAGCCCTCTCAGCTGCTGCTGACCCTCGTTGTTGATCCTCTGCTGGCTTCCTTTCAGCACACGTGCGGTGATCACGTCACGCCTGTCATTCAGTCTGTGACGGTTCGTTGAAGCTCAGCCTGCGCTGTGGCTTTAACATCTCTGTGTTCTGTTTAGACTCAAATGGAGAAGACCTGCTTCGTCTTAGCCTACCTGACCTCTCAGGGACGAGTGCCCCTCCTTAGTCTTAATGATGTCATTGCTGGGGTCCTCCGTGGTTGGCCGAGCCGCAGAGTGGGGTGGCTCCTCCTGCAGACATTTTACCAGTGTCGCCTGGCAACCAGCATCAACACAGGTGAGACAGGAAGGCGTTCCTACTGCGTGGAAAGTGGATCTCTCCTGATCTAACAGACGACTGACACCTGTGTGTTTTACCATGATGGTTTTCATTTAGTCAGCATCTTTGTCACAGGCATCTCCAGACGGGTGGAGTGGCTCCTGGAGCTGATGGGACATATCCGAAATGTTGCCTACGGCGTAACAGACGTCCAGCGTGGAGACACCAGATCGGTATGTTTCTGAGTGACCGCCATGTGACTCCCACACATCCTCCTCTTCCTCCCAGCAGCTGAGCTTAGCTAAATGCTGGTCCACCATGACGGTGCCGTGTTAACTACAGCGAGGCTGCTCTCGAGCATCAGCAGTAGAGCAAAGCTTGCTGCTGTTTGCTTCTTCTGTGTATCTGAGTTGGTGGAAGCAGATTCTGTGTCGTGTGTTTCTAACTGAGTGTGCTCTGCAGGCCACCGACTTCCTGTTCCAGCTCTTTGCTGCTGCAGTAGTTTCCTGGAGTGACCACATCATGCCACTCCTCTTTGGCATCCGGGTCCAGTGGTTTCCATGGCAGCCAGACCCCAAGCCTCAGGCTCTAACACACGGTCTATATGGCGAGGAGTCATCGGTGGACGGCGCCCTGTCCCAGTGCCTGTTAGCGATGTCCCACAGCCTCCCTCGGCTCCTGGACAAGGAGCCCTGGAGCAGCCAAATGCCCAAGGTCAGTGTTTGTGCTGTGAACTTTGAACTTTAGCTCAAATGTCACTCGTTGTAAACGTGCAGAAGGGATGACCCCGTGTGTGTGTCTCAGTTCATAGACTGGCTTCTCAACATCATGGAAGCTCCTGACCAGAGCGTGTCAGCATCAACGGTCAGCACAGCCAGAGGTGAGCAAAGCAGCCTTTTTCCTACTTACACATTTCATAATATTTCACTCTGTTTGAACCACAGCAGTACACAGACTGTTGTCTCCATAAAGTACTTCATGAAATCACATCTAAACAGTTTAATTAGATATAGATTATTATTATTACGATCCTTGTGCAGGTCTCATTGAAATTAAGACCTGGCCTGGAGTTTTGTCAGGTTCTTACATCATTAAATTAAATTACATTACATTAAAGCTTGGAGGAGAGGGCGATTGTGGTGTGGTATTTTACACAGCTTCGTGCTTCCAGCCCGACTGTACTGCAGCACAAAGCACAGTGAACGGGTTTGTGTGGAAGAACTTGATCTCTGTGGGATGAGTTGGAGCGAGGACTCAGCCAGACCTTCTGATCCAACATCAACCTGACCTGCTGAAGCTGTTATAGTAGCAAATGAAATCATATGTATTCAGGATGGAAAGTCAGAGAAGTTCACGTGTGTGAAGGTAGACGAGCGAACACGTTTGGCAATAGTGTATTTTCATAGGTTTCACTAAAGTGACCAGTACACCACCAGCTGTGGTTTCTTCTTTACTGGTTTTGCCCCAGAAGCTAAACCTTCCTGGTAAAGCCTGTATGTTCGGGTCTCCTTGTGAAATGCATTGTGTGTTTCATGGACTGGTTCTTATACAGCACTGTATGAAGCCTGAATTTCAGCTCAGACACATGAAGTTTGTAGTTTCTGCTGAAATATTTCTGTCAGTGATCACAGAGACAGAGCAGTCCAACCAATCATGGCCTCCGTGGACCTGGTTGTGTCGGAGCTCCACCCTCACCACGTCCCTCAGACAGGGTCGTTGGACTGTTAGTTTCTCTGCACTGTTGCAGGTTATCTCACAATATCAAGTTACCACAGAGGGGACTGTAGTGATTCAGCTCTATATAAATAATAGAGATGGCACGATACCACTTTTTTATGTCCGATACCGATATGAATCCGATATAGTGTGTTTTTTAATCAGTAAAACTGTTTTTTTAATATCTTGCTTTTGTATAAGTTCAAACTCAAGTTAAAAAACAACAACAACACTAAAGCTATTCTGTTACACCTGTATGTAAAAAAAAAAACACACTGCACCCAAAATATTTCATAGTTCAGCAACACTGATCAATCTAATAAACTTAAACCTGCTCCATCCTCCCTATTCTGGTATTTTAAAGAGTACTTAGCAGAAATATTAAGCAACCTAACTAATAGGGTTGCAAACTCCCAGCAAAAGAAAATAGGGAACCACCCTCTTCCTCGTGATGCTTAATCAATGTAATCAACTTTAATTTGATGCAGGGTGAAAAAAATGCACAGAAATAAATTATTTTTCAAGAATAATTAAATAGATTCAACATCTTTCTTCAACAGAACTGCAGACTGCACACATGGTACCTTCCCAAAGGAAAAAGTAGTATAGCTTACTAGGGTATATTAGACTTAACAGTTACTATATACAGTAATGGACTTCTATACATTTTACATCAGATTAAAACTTTGGGTGTAAGAGTCAGATAATTATTTATTAAAAACTAGATATTTTAAATGAGAATAAGAAAGAAAAGTATGTCTTTGTGCCCCCTTTTCCCTGTTCATGCCCTATCGGCCCCCCTGGCTAAACTTTGCTAGATCCGCCCCTACACAGTTACGTCAGCTGCATAGAAAAAGATCCTGGTGTAGAAAGTAATATTAAATAAATTCTAACAACAGCTTATCAAGCTTAATAGTGCTGCTGTTGTTCAGCCGCTGGTTTCCTCTTTCTGGTGAGAAGTGGGCCAAAAACTAAGAAGAGAGACGGACTCACGACAGAAAATCCGATCAGCTGATCATTGATCAATTTCACGTTTGAAGTAGCAGCAGGAGAGAGAGAGGGAGAGGCAGTTGCTCTATATATCGGTTGTTAAGCTTAACGTGGGAATGCTTTACAAACATTCAGAGATGAACTTACACACTTGCTTTACTTCTCTCTGAGATAACTTCCTCGGAGATGAAATGTTTGCTAGCAGGCTACAAATACACACAGCCGCTCTATCATGTGACCACACTGCTCCGGCTCGCCATGTCGCCAAGTTTTGTGAGGTGCTTTTTTGATATTTAATGGATCGGATATCTCACAATATCAAGTTACCATAGAGGGGACTGTTGTGATTCAGCTCTATGTACACAAATGATGATTTGGCCAAATGAGCTTCACATTCTGCTAACAGGCCTCATCTGTGGCAGTCTTTACATGAGAAGTAATGCACCATGTTTATTGACACTCAGCTGACAGCACTGTTGTAAAATAAGGTGTGGAAAGAGCAGGTGGTATTTTAAGAGAGGTTTACTCAAACATCAGTGTTCATACAGGCAGGATATGCTGAAGAAATGATCTGGTCTTCAGAGCAGCCATCTGATTCATCTGATTTCTCTGATCTCTCTGATTTCTCTGATCTCTCTGATTTCTCCTGTGGTTCCTTTCAGCTGCTCTGTTGGCACTCAGGTCCTCTGCAGAGTTCAAGAAGAAAGCCGTGTGGACCAGAGCGTACGGCTGGTAGCCCAGAGGAGCCTCGGTGTCCTGCTCAGGCGTTGCTGCTCGTACACAAAGACGCACACGGCTGCTGGTCTGAGCTGCTGTTTAATGTTAGACAGTAACTGTACTGTAGGAATCTGTGCTGTCAATAAAAGTGCAACAGAAATCATTTTGGGTCTAGAACATCCTTTTCTCTCTTTACAGCAGATCGTTAAATTCGACTTCATCCGTAACTCCAACGAGCTGTGACTTCATGTTACTTCCTCTTCCTGTTCCACTTCTCCAGGTGGTGGTGCCTCTCCTTCAGCAGCTGCCCGACTGTGAGCAAGGCTCCTGAAAACCAAAGTGTTTTACATCACAGTTACACTACAGTTACACTACAGTTACACTACAGTTACAGTTACACTACAGTTACACTACAGTTACATTACAGTTACACTACAGTTACACCACAGTTACACTACAGTTACACCACAGTTACACAGTTACACCACAGTTACACAGTTACATCACAGTTACTGTACAGTTACACTACAGTTACACCACAGTTACACTACAGTTACACCACAGTTACACAGTTACATCACAGTTACTGTACAGTTACACTACAGTTACTGTACAGTTACACTACAGTTACACTACAGTTACATCACAGTTACACTACAGTTACACTACAGTTACATCACAGTTACACTACAGTTACACCACAGTTACACTACAGTTACACCACAGTTACACAGTTACACTACAGTTACACAGTTACACAGTTACTGTACAGTTACACTACAGTTATACAGTTACAC
Source organism: Neolamprologus brichardi (assembly GCF_056152115.1). Taxonomy (NCBI): domain Eukaryota; kingdom Metazoa; phylum Chordata; class Actinopteri; order Cichliformes; family Cichlidae; genus Neolamprologus; species Neolamprologus brichardi. The sequence continues at coordinate 53,556,485 of NC_142106.1, read as the reverse complement.
AGTTACACTACAGTTACACTACAGTTACATTACAGTTACACTACAGTTACACCACAGTTACACTACAGTTACACCACAGTTACACAGTTACACCACAGTTACACAGTTACACCACAGTTACACAGTTACACTACAGTTACACAGTTACACAGTTACTGTACAGTTACACTACAGTTACACAGTTACACAGTTGCACTACAGTTACTGTACAGTTACACTACAGTTACTGTACAGTTACTGTACAGTTACACTACAGTTACACTACAGTTACTGTACAGTTACACTACAGTTACACAGTAACTGAACAGTTACACAGTTACACTACAGTTACACTACAGTTACACTACAGTTACACAGTAACTGAACAATTACACAGTTACACTACAGTTGCACAGTTACACTACAGTTACACCACAGTTACACTACAGTTACACCACAGTTACACTACAGTTACACCACAGTTACACTACAGTTACACAGTTACACTACAGTTACACTACAGTTACACAGTAACTTCATTCATGACACCAATTTAACATCCCCAGATAGAAGACCCTCCTCAGTGTTGTCACCACAGATCTGGTCAGAAAGCTCGGACACCAACTATGATGATATGACAGTGAGGCCTGTAACTGTTCTTCATCGTCCTAGTCTTCCTCAGGAAACTGTCACTCGTAGTTTTCCCAACAGTAACAAATCAGAAGAACCTGAGAACGTTTTGTGTTCTTTTCCTTCAGTCTGTGTTCTAGTTCAGCTGGATTTAGGTCGTGTTAGTGAAGCGACCGACCTCTGTGTCTAACATCTTTTTGTCTTAGTTAAGGTTCTCGTCTAAACGTGTTTGCTGTTCATCAGCCTCACAACGGCACGACTAACCGTCTCATTAACCCTCATCCAACCAGCATGTTTAACATACAAGGACGAGCGACTGAGGACCACAAGAGTTAAAAAACTAATAATGGTAACATATTTCTTAGTTCTGTAACGATTATGCAGCATCTAAAGAAAAAAGTAAAACTGTCTCTGCAACGTTGCAGTGGCCTATGCTGCAAGTATGAAATGTATAGTTTAATCTATCTTACAGCTTTTATTAAGTTTAATCCACATAATTACTCAGAAAACCTCACTGGTATCAGAGCTTTCAGTCATTTTAAGTATCATTTGCACAGGGAAGTTGTGTGTAAATATGGACAGAATCAGATCAATGCCCACCAAAAGTGAGTATGATTTATCGAGACAAACTTTAACGTGGCTGCACGCAGAAGCTGAAACAACCAAAGCTAATGAAAGTAGTGGCCGACTGAAGACGACTGCAGTGACCATACATGTAAAGGAGGAGCTTGGACTCAAACGAACGTGCTCCTGTGCAGCACGTCCATCAGGTGACTAATGTCACAAAGGGTTGTTCTCCGTCTTACCAAGAGTGAGGACAGGCAGGTAGAGCGCCAGCACCACGGGCAGGTGGCTGTTTGGAGCTGTCGTTGAGTTGAGTGGACACGACTGGGAGGCCGTTTGCTCAACATAAGGCAGCGCCTGATAGATGGTGGCAGCTGAGAGAGAAACAAAAAGGGGAACAAACGCTTCACTTGCTGTTCTTTTACTTCATTCACTATCACAGTGTTATTGGCCTGTGTGTCGCTGATATACAGAACGTTCCTCCAGCACTTCTGCTTACAGCACAGAGGTTACTCACTGCAGCTGGAATGCACTGTGCTCATTTCCTGGCTTCATATCATCAGCTCTGCTTGGCTAACCCATTTCCTGTTGGCTCCCAACACTTCCCTTACACAACACTCTGACCACACAATGAACCTCGTAATGTTGAGAAGTCAAAGTACTTATGAGCTCAGCTTTCAGTTTGTTGGAATAAAAGATGGAAACTTGATGATTTAACACCTTCAACGATGACTGTGAGGATGTATAAGGGGATCCAGAGCGTGTAGCGAGTCCACAGCATGGTGATGGACGGCTTCTCCATGACACACAGCAGCTCGTGAGGATACCTGTCATCAAACCACAGGCACAACTTATTGGACGAGAAACAATGTTTGCATCTGGAAATCCACTGGAACTACGAATGTACTCAAATCATCACATCGTATATCATAATGCAGCTACATATGGTCTAGTATGAATACGGCATTAAGGATATTATTATTATTATTATTATTATTATTATTATTATTATTATTATTATCATTTTATTATTATTATCATTTTATTATTATTATTATATCATTATTATCATTTTATTATTATTATTATTATCATTATTATTATAATTATTATTATTATTATTATCATTATTATTATTATCATTATTATTATTTTTATTATTATTATTATCATTATTATTATTATTATTAGAGACATTGTTGAAGTTCTGCCTTCAGAACAGTCAGTCTGTCCACAACATTGGAACAAATGTGGATGTTTGCACTTGAAATATTTCGATGTGAGTGTGTGTGCACGTTCATAACCTTCTACTGATACACACATCATCATTGTTAATATTAGTATTATGTGTGTGTGTAAATACGCTCCCTCCTCAGGCCTGGTGTTATGGTGCTCACCATGAATCAGAACACCAACGCCGGGTCACGGGCCGGTGCCGGTGCCGGTGCATGAGTCGTTTGAGGCTCCGCTGTGACATTTGTGGTTTTCAGGGTTTTTATTGTTACTCTGGTTTTTTTCCTGTGTTATGAATAAATCTTCGGTACTGGTTTCATTTTGTTGTGTTTATCTGCAACACCTTAAAGGCCGGTCTGTGGTGCCAAAAAGGTTGGGGACCGCTGGTGTAAATAATAAAAACTCATTAAAGCTCCAGTCAGATATGCTTGGTTGCCCTGTTTTTTTTTTAAATGTACTTAATTTTTTGATTATTATTAAATGAAATAAGTTTTGTTTTCTCCTTTCTTGCGTATGTGCAGTTATAACTTTATCAATAACTACTGTTATTGTTCATGAACTACGGCGTGTCCCTTTCAGACATCACCAACTTAATATTTTCCATCTAGCAGACAAATCAAACATCATGTATCAACATGTCACAAAGTGGTTTCTTTTTCACAGAAATAACCAAAAATATTTCCACTGCGACCTGATATCAGTGGATCCTACACTGGAATGTAAACTGGCTGTTTAGGGGGAGGGTTCCTGCCCTGGGTATCTGCTTAGAGGGAAAGTAAGACGTCATGGTTTAAAAATGTAGATAGTTTGACACATTAGTAAAATAATTGTGCTGAGAGGTCAGGTCCAGGGAGTGCTGTTCAACTGTAAGGAACTAAAAGCTTCTTAAAGCTCTGCATCTGCATCTTCAGGGTTCATTATGGTCCTGGTTGCTACTGGAAATAAAGAAACAAAAGGAGGGTGTGTTGTTCAGGAAGTACAGACTGTAGCTCAGCAGGTAGAATTACTAACTGGAAGGTTGGAGGTTTGATCCCTGGCTGCTCCAGTCTGCACGCCACGGTATCCTTGGGCAACATATGGAACCCCGACTTGCTCTCCGATGCATCCATCATAGAGTCATTGTTAGAAAAAGAAGTGCTTGTGTGAATGAAGCACGCTGTATAAAATGCTTTGACTGCTCATATAGAAAAGCAGCTTATAAGAACTGGTTCATTTTCCAGATAATTCCACTATTAAGACAACAGACATTTGGGAGGCTTTCTCCTGAGAGTAACACTGAAAGTCTTGCTGCTCCTCCACAAAATGAACTCTTCTGTTTAGATTTGATTAAAGACACAGCTCAGCTAAACACAACCCAAACTAATCTACACTATTTTTCTTTATTACGCAGCATTTTTATAACTATTTCCAGATGTTTCTAAAGATGAAAACAGAATTAAACTCCAGCCTGATCCGTTTCTGAGGTTCCTGAATCTGAACGTCCCTCAAACGCCTCTCTGATCGTTTCCTTCCGTCGCTTTTACTTTCGCTTTCGTGAATGTTGTGGCACAGTTGATCGTCTCCATGTTAAGGTAACGTTAACAGTCTGTACTGTTTTCCTGGCTAACATCAGCTGTGTGCAGCTTAGTTTCAGCATAAATCTGCTTCGTTTTATGTGAGATCAGAGTCTGGGAATGAGACAGAAACAGTTAGTTGATGATCAGCAGCTGAACTCAGAGTCGATGTTACTGTGGATCCACTGACTGATGACTGTAGGCAGCTTCTCCCGCCTCCATCAGTCTGTTACGGAAGCCCGTTTCCGCCACAAAAAAGGATCCATTCTCCAAATTTCGAGTTAGTTTTTTCAAAATTCCAAGTTAATAACTCGAAATTTAAAGTTATGGATCCTTCTTTTTTTTTAGTGACGGAAACGGGCTTCCAGTCTGTGCATGTTCATTAACTGCTGACAGTGAGACAGGGGTGTCCTTGTTGCTTTTCGGAAGTCGCTGCCAACACTTGATCTATAAAATGCATTTCTCTGCTGGTTCTCTATAGTCTGCTGTCGTATTTGTATGCAGGTTATTTTCTTTTTTCAGTTTAACTGGTGATATTCATTCGTGTATTGTAGGTGAATGCGCTGATGTTAGTTCATAAATTCTGCAGAGTTAGTAAACTGGCCATTTTTGCTCAATAATTCCTGTTTCATGTTCAAACCATCAGACAGAAACTCTGCGTTTTTTTTTATGTTCTTCAGCCTGTTGTTCTTGAGGTAATCTGTGATGCGTTTAATGACCCTCCACATGCTCTGAGGGTCATTTGAAGAGAAATAAAACTTCATCTTTAGAGCATAAGTGGGTTTTTGCCCTCTTTATGCCCGCGGTCAGGCTCTGTTTATTGTAGTATAACACTCATAGGACACGGTGTCCTGCTGCACACACACTGCACACAATGACAGCTGCAGAGTTTGTGTCTGATGTATTAAGTATGAAACACTGTTGGGCTAAAATCTGGTCAGAATGAATCCAGGTGCAGGTGTGTCAGTTTAGGACCACTGGACTAACATCCAAGTGCTCACAATATAAAGTGTGTTCTGTAGTAACATCCTGGTGTTGCAGCAACAGTCCCACATGGAAACGTCAACAGTCAAACTCAAAATCTCTTTTTGTCAACAATAAAATGACAGCAGACCAATTTGAACAAAGTTGGTAAAAAGCTTCAGAAATTAGTAAAATATTAAAAAGTGTCTTGATGCTCAATCATCCAGGTAAGAGTTAGGTAATGCTGTGATTGCAGACATTCCCCAACTCTCTGTGAATAGGACTCATGGCCATTGATCAGTGGTTGTTGATCAATGGTCATGACCTCCCAGCCTTTGTGCAAATGTCCTGTTTATAAGGTTGGAAATCTGCAGTCAGCTGAGACTGAAGGAGTCACCTGGATGAGTCATGAAACGTTTCTCCCACTGAAAACATCCAGATGAACAGAATCAACTATTGGGGATTAAAACGTGTCTGAATTAATCAGTGGGTGCTGAGTGGGTCAGTCAGTGTGTCTGCTGGGCTGATTTGTGTTTCCTCTGCAGGTGAAGGTAGAAAGTGTGTGTGAGCTGATGTGAATTGAGCAGCATGGATCAGTGTGAGGACAGAGAGGAGGGAGTCCCTCCCTCTAAAAGCACTCTGTGTGGGGAACATGAGAGCCAGACCAAAGCTCAGAGGTGAGATGACCATCTCTAACTGTCCATGACTCTTCTCCATGTCACAGCTCAGCACTCACATCACTGCTCCATCATTATTCACAGGAACCAGCCTGGACCTCCACCCAGCTCTGTGTCCTGTAAGAGTGACTGGTCTAAAGATGTCATCATTACGTTTAAAGACTCTGCTGCAGAGAGGTGAGCTGTTAGTAACAAGAACTCTCTGATTTAAATGATTTTGATGTTTCCTGGTTTCTAAAATGCATCTCTGTAGCAGAGCAGTGTCTCCAAGGACACACAGGCTCAGCTGTAACTGTCAGTTTATCTGGTTTTAAGACACATTTGGACTCAATTGGCTGGTTTTAACTATTTATTTTAATCAGAGGTGTAAATTTAGACCTCACACATCTGGATCCTAAACTATGATAGAAACAGCTGCTAGCAGTGGGTAGTTTGACTTTGATACGCTGCTCTAGAAAGCAAACAAAGGTTTGTGCAGCTCCTCTTCAGAAAAGTGTTCAGAGAGCAGCTGCTGTATTAGACAAAGGCTCGTCGTGTGAGCCCAGATGTGTGTAACAGCTGGATGAAGGAGAACCATCACAGTCACGTCTCCATCCCGCCTTTATTAATGAACTTCCTGTTGCTTGCAGATGACAGGAACACAAAGTGTTTGTGCCACGTGATGCTGCAGGATTTGTTAACATGTCCATGATGGTAACATCTCCTCGTCTAACTGCAAACACATGAGCGCTCCTAACGGCAGCTATCACAGCCACGCAGGCAGACTGTGTCTCACTGTTGCATTCAGGGACATTTGTTTTCCTGTAAAAAGCTGAACTCTAATCTAAGAGGACTGTTACTGACAGGAAACAGCTGCATTATCTGCAGTCTGTGTGATCACAGCTGCTTCAATCACTTTATCAGAGAATTGATCATTGAATAAAACATGTTTGTGTCTGCAGAGGTCAGAGGTCACAGTCTGCAGGATCCAGCTGTCCGTCTGTGAGGAGTGACTGGTCCATACATCACCCTCCAGAGTTCAGTGGTGAACCTGGACCAACGAGGTCAGAGAACTGTGATGACTCCTTTACATGTTTGTGTTTTCCTGGATAAATTAGACCAAAGATTCATTAAAAAGATAAAAATATTAGACTTTGTCCTGTAGCGCTGTGTGGAAGGCAGGATTGGACCCAAACACAACAGGATGAAGTCAAAGAGGCAGCTTTATTTCAGCTGTGAACATGCAAACAGCAGAAATAAGAAAATATAACTGTAGGTTTTGCAGTGAATGAAGCCTCAGCTCGACGCTCCACTTTGTCCCTCTTTTCCTTCTCCAAACAGCCACATCAGGAGTCTTTGATGGAGTTTTAAAATATTTAATTACAAATGTCCAAAGATGGGTTCAGGATACCTGAATCCACAATTATTAAAGCTAAAATAGTTCACAGGGTTTGGACTTTGTTAGGTGACGAGAGAACATCAAATTGTTATTTTATCTTTAAACAGTATTTTTATCACTTCAGTTGCTCTCACAGCCCTGTTTGTTATTTTACCAGAGCTCTTATGTTTCACTCAGTGCTCCCACCAAACACCTTGGAGGACACATTAGTGTGATTTAGATTCCATTGGTGTAAACACCAGTCACACAAGCTAACCCATGGAGGCAGCAGCAGGCTTTGTGTTTGGTAAAGTCTGTTGGCTTAAACTAAGAGAGTTTAGTTTGTTAGCACAAAGAGCTGTCAGCTAAAGCCCCGAATGCACTTTGAATACAGATGAACTGAGAAAAACACTTTAAATACAGCAAACAGTCAAACTGACAACATCTTTTTCTGCTGATCATCCACAGCAGTACATTTAGCATTCATGCTAGCAGCAGGCTATGACCGTCCACTCAGCACCAACACAGGTAGGAGTGAGCAGTGATGAAGCAGGACTGTGGGCAAGTTTGAGCTACAATCCTATTGGCTTCTCAGTTTCTCCAAAGAAAAGGGGAAAAATTCTTGGTGTTGTGAAGATGTGAGTTGGTCTTGTTGTCGTGGGGCTGGAAGGATGCTGGCAGTGAGAGGCTTTTCATGCAGTGTTCAGTAACAGAATGAGAAGAAAGCCACTGCACATGAAACAAGGTGCTCGTAGTGTTTGTTTACTGTGTTTGTGCCACAATGTCAGATCAGTTGTAGATTCCAGGAGGAAGTTCAACATAACCAGCCATTCTTTGTGCTAGCTCGACCAAACCTGAGACCACAGTGCAGGATAATGATTATCATCTGTCTCTGTCAAGGACATTTAAAATCCACAAATAACAAAAATAATTATATTTGATCATTAAAAATATGTTTTCAATTGAAAAAGAATGAACACACTAGTGGATTACAGAAACATAAAAACTCGTTAACAGTAAAGTTAATTTAGGCGTAAACAAAGTGTCAAACATACTTAAGTAGAAGGACTGATGTTTGTGTTAAAATACCCTCTTAAAGCTGAAATACTGATTCAACTTTCTCCAAAAGTTGATTCTGTTCATCTGGACGTAGCGTTTTGTGGGAGAAACGTTTCGTCATCATCCAGGTGACGTCTTCAGTCTCAGCTGACTGCAGGTTTCAATCTTATAAACAGGACATTTGCATAATGTCTGAAACCAGCCCACTGAAGGAACAATGGGCTGGGAGGTCAGTTCCTTAATCTTAATTATGCAAATTCTCATGACCATTGATCAACAACCACTGATTAATGGTCATGAGTCCCATTCACAGAGAGTTGGGGAATTGCTGCAATCACAGCATTTTAAGATGGTGACAGATGTACCCTTAGGCCCCTCCTCCATTCAGAGATGGTCTTTCCCTTTTCACGTAAATGGCCTCCTTGACTCCGCCCTCCAACCAGTGTTCCTCCCTGTCCAGGATGTTACATCCTCATCCTTGAAAGAGTGTCCACTGGCCTGTAGGTGTAAATAGACTGCAGAGTCCTGGCCTGACGAGGTAGCTCTTCTGTGTTGTAGCCAGAGGTTGTTTGGTTTCCCCGATGTATAAATCCTGGCAACCCTCCTGCACTTAACAGCGAACACTATGTTACTCTGTTTGTGTCGGGGGACCCGATCCTTGGGGTGGACCAGTTTTTGGTGCAGCGTGTTTTGGGGTTTAAAAGCCACAGAGACCCGGTGTTTAGAAAAAATGCATCTCAACTGCTCCGTTACTCCTGACACATACGGGATCACTACAGGTTTTCTCTTAGGCAGCGGTTGTCCTTCTCTCCTGGATCAGCTGGAGCTTTCTTTAGGTGCCTTTCCAGCTTTGACAAAAGTCCAGCTGGGATAACCACATTTACGCTACGTCAAGATGAACAGAATCAACTTTTGGAGATTTAGTTTCCTGGATGATTGAGAATGCATCAAGACGTTCGTCCTAAAGTGTTATTCGGTGTTGTGACAGTCAGCTGCTTCAGCTGCTGCTGGGATGGGCTGTGGCAAAGAGAACAGAGAAAATCAAAATCAGAGTTTTTCTCTGAATTAAAAGCAAGGAAACAACAATATATTCTACATGGTGAAACTGATGGTTTATGGTGTTTGGGTCTGTTTTTCTGTATTTATGCAGATAAAGTGTAAACTCAGATGAATCATACCATCAAATGTTAAAGGAAAATATCAGGATGAGTGTCTGTGAGTTGAGAAGGACGTGAAGCGAGCAGTTTATCCCAGAGCTGAAGCTGCTCTGTGTGCAGAGATGAGCTCAGATTCCTGCTGTGATTGATCAACAGTCACAGAAATGTAGACTTGTAGTTATTACTGCAGTATGGTCACAGCAGATACTGATAAACATGTATTATGAGGATGGATGATCAAGTTTCTCACGCTCTCCTTTAAATCTCAGTTTTTTTCTTCTTCACAGTTTATCTGTTAATTTATCCATGAATAACACTGAAAGAGTTTCTGTTATATTTCCCCTTGAACATCACCTTATTAGGGCGGCATTAGGAAATAGCCCCCCTCCAAAGAATGAATAAATGAATGCTGATAATAATAAAATGATTAAAAAGCAGAGCTCAGAGTGGTAGAATGGTCAAACATGGCTCCACGGGTGGTTCAACTGCATTTGGTGACGTGACTAAAGCAAATCTTTCAAATAATCCCACCATCAATGGGATGTTGTCTCCTTTACTACGATTACTTTACTTGGTCACCATGTGAATTTCTTTGAAATGAACCAAATTCTTTTATTTGTTGGTTGTTGCATATTTAACCTCTACAGTCAGGAAAGGAGGAGATGAGGCCTCAACAATGTTGGGTTGTAGCTGTGGTTCAGGTTAGAGTGAGTGTCCATGGAATAAATGTAAGTCAGTGAACTGGAAACATGACTGTGTTAAAACTTTTTTTCCTTTTTATAATGAGTCTAATCAAAGGTGGACAGAATTATCTCCACTTTGACTTTTCTGTGTCACCATCAGAGCTTCTGCACAGTGTCATCAAATCTGGATGTTTGTCACTAACAGTCAATGATTTTAGTGATAAAGAAATGTGTTCACAGAGGGAGGAAGAGGAAGAGGAGTGGTGTTTGTGAGGAGGAGCAGCCATCCTGCTGTGCTTTGTGTCAGGACATCCTGAAGGATCCAGTCTCTACCAGCTGTGGACACTGGTTCTGCAGACAGTGCATCTCCTCATACTGGGACCAGTCTGCTTCATCAGGAGACTCCTGCTGTCCCCAGTGTGGAGAAAGATCCACAGCTGGACTGCAGACAGCCAGTCAGAGCAGCTGTGTACAAAGTAAGACTGAACATCTGTCTGCTGATGGACTCATTTCTGAAAACTGGACTTCTTGTGTTGTTCAGACATTGAAGAGTTTTCTTTCTCTTTAGTCTCATTGTTTTTCTTTCTTTCAGCAGATGTTGGTCTGCAGGAGGTTTTAGATGAACATAAGATCAGTCTGAGGAGGAGATGTGAACGTGTGACTGAAGGAAGTGATGAAACAGGAAGTAGAACCCTCCTCAACACCATCTACACTGAGCTCTACATCACAGAGGGAAAGAGTGAAGAGGTTCATACCCAACATGAGGTGAGGCAGCTGGAGACAGCTTCCAAGATGGACGCCCTCCATGGCGCTCCAATCAGGTGCCAGGACATCTTTAAAGCCTTACCTGACCAACAGAGACCCATCAGAGTGGTTCTGACCAACGGCGTGGCTGGTGTTGGAAAAACCTTCTCAGTGCAGAAGTTCACTCTGGACTGGGCAGAGGGCTTGGAGAACCAATATGTCAGTGTGGTGGTTCTGCTTTCATTCAGGGAGCTGAACCTGATTAGAGATGAGCAGTACAGTCTTCTGGAGCTGCTCCATGTTTTCCATCCAACATTACAGAAGGTCACAGCAGAGAAGCTGGCTGTCTCTCAGCTTTTGTTCATCTTTGACGGCCTGGATGAAAGCAGACTTTCATTGGATTTCACCAACAGGAAGCTGCTGTCTGATGTCACACAGAAGTCATCAGTCAGCCAGCTGCTGACAAACCTCATCCAGGGGAATCTGCTTCCCTCGGCTCTCGTCTGGATAACTTCCCGACCTGCAGCAGCCAATCAGATCCCTCCTACATGTGTTGACAGGCTAACAGAAGTACGAGGCTTCACTGACGCACAGAAGGAGGAGTACTTCAGGAGGAGATTCAGTGATGAAGAGCTGTCCAGCAGAATCATCTCCCACATGAAGACATCCAGGAGCCTCCACATCATGTGTAGTATCCCAGTCTTCTGCTGGATCACTGCTACAGTTCTGGAGCACATGTTGACTACAGAGCAGAGAGGAGAGCTGCCCAAGACCCTGACTGACATGTACTCACACTTCCTGCTGGTTCAGACAAAGAGGAAGAAGAACAAGTACCATGAGGGACATGAGACGAGTCCACAGGAGCTGACGGAGGCTGACAGGGAAGTTCTTCTGAAGCTGGGGAGGCTGGCGTTTGAACATCTGGAGAAAGGAAACATCATGTTCTACCAAGAAGACCTGGAGCAGTGTGGTCTGGATGTGACAGAGGCCTCGGTGTACTCAGGAGTTTGTACAGAGATCTTCAAAAGAGAGTGTGTGATCTTCCAGAAACCAGTCTACTGCTTTGTTCATCTTAGCATTCAGGAGTTTCTGGCTGCTGTCTACATGTTCCACTGTTTCACCAACAGGAAGACAGAGGTGCTGAAGAAGTTCCTGGGGAGAGACTGGAACGATGACAGTGATGACGATGATAGTGATGACGATCACAGTGATGACGATCACAGTGATGACGATCACAGTGATGACGATCACAGTGATGATGATGATGCAGGCAACTCTTTTCTTGATGTTTTCCTGAAGAGAGTCATGAGAAAATCCCTCCAGAATAAAAATGGCCACCTGGACCTGTTTGTTCGCTTCCTTCATGGCCTCTGTCTGGAGTCCAACCAGAGACTCTTAGTAGGTCTGCTGGGTCAGACAGAGATCAGTCCAGGAACCATCCAGAGAGTCATCAACAACCTGAAGGAGATGAACAGTTATAAATTCTCTCCTGACAGAAGCATCAACATCTTCCACTGCCTGATGGAGATGAACGACCTCTCAGTACATCAGGAGATCCAAGAGTTCCTGAAGTCAGAGAACAGATCAGAGAAGGAACTCTCTGAGATCCAGTGCTCAGCTCTGGCCTTCATGCTGCAGATGTCAGAGGAGGTTCTGGATGAGTTGGACCTGCAGAAGTACAAAACATCAGAGCGGGGACGACACAGACTGATTCCAGCTGTGAGGAACTGCAGAAAGGCTGGGTGAGTCCAGATGCGGTCATTAACATCATTGATCAGTGTAGGTTAGTAGTTTAATTTTGAAAATAAAATCAGATTGTAACCACAAAGTGTTTGTGTCCATACGCTGCAACCTTCCACACCATCCTTTATTGTACAGACTCAGCAGCAGCTCCATGGATCCCAAATCCAAGAGTGGAGAACAGATTTGAAGTGTGTCACATCCATGCAGTCACAGCTGTTTCCACCATGTTTCCACTGATATTAATCCTGTTCAATGACACGTTTCATATCAGTGAATATGTTCTTTAGGATGTCCACTGACATGTTTAAGTGTCCTGCTGGAAATCACTCAAATCATCCATGAAATCCATGAAAAATCCTTTTAGTGTTTTTAACTTCACCCTCTGTCCTCTCTCTCTCTCCATCCTCCTCACTGCTTCTTTCACTGATAATCACACAAACATCGTATTCAGCTACAAAATAACACAATAATATCATCTGATGATCATTATTATAAGAACAGGATCCATATTTGATATCAGAGTAACACACTGCTTGGTTATGTGCAGTCATCATCAGTGACTGTGGGTCAAACAGAAGCTCTCTGATTGGTTGCTGACCTTGGTCACCTGTCCACTCTCACCTGTTTGTGTTTGCTCTCTCTTTGCTGTCTCCATCCTCTCTCTCCTTTCTCTCCCTCTCTGTCTTTGTACTGTCACTCAGGTCCAATGGAAACAGTGACATTTACAAACCAATCAAAGACAAACTGATCCATGTCAGGTGATAACAATATTCAAAGTGAATACAGGCTGCTGCTGGACACAGACAGGTAACATAATTTTGACTTGCTGTCACCTGGATCTGGACTCATAAACACTGAAGCCCTGAACAGGAATACAAATCATTTTCTGCCAACTAGCGACACACCAGCAGATAAAGGCTCAGAAAGCTAAAATGAGCCAATCATTTCTGTGTTTAATTCCCCTGAAATCAGATCTGATATCAGCAGCTCTGAGTTCATTCATCATTATTGTCCAGTGATGAGATTTTTGCTCCGTTTGGTAACAGTCAGCAGGTTTTTCCTGCGTGTGGACGTGAACAGTCGTACCTGACAGCAGGTAGCAAACAGAGATCATCTTTCCAGCTGGAACTCTTCACTGAGCTGAACTCATTCAAAATGTTCTGAGGTCAGATTCAAAACAGGAAACAGTCCAAATGTGTGTCTTCACTCTGACTCTGGATCAGATCTCAGTGACAGACTGTGGACATTATGGAAGCCTAAATGTGACACCATCTTCCTCCTTCATCTGCAGATTAAAGCCAAACAAAGATTCTCATGAAAAGTCTGCAGGTCTGAGAGAGACTCAATCGTTGTGTCATGTCAAACACAGTAAGAGGAGCTGAAGCACAGATGTGAAGAGCAGATTCATCAGATTATGACCTCACTCTGTTTTGTCTTCATATACATTCAGTCTGTGTTTATAATGCAGATTTTCTGCTTTTATAATAACACATTTTATATTTGCTATCATCACAGACTGACTCGGTGTGGACTCTCAGAGTTTCACTGTGAAGTTGTGGCCTCAGCTCTGAAGTCCAACCCCTCCCATCTGACAGAGCTGGACATGAGTTACAACCTCAACCTGCAGGATTCAGGGATGAAGCTTCTGTGTGCTGGACTGGAGAGTCCAAACTGTCGACTGGAGACTCTGAGGTGAGTTCACTGACTGCGGCTGTTGTAGTTTTTCTATATTTCAGGTCTTTGATTGATGTTTGAAACTTTCTTTAGTTCCTAAATGTTCAGGATGTGTCTGAAGACAAATGTGAAGAAGTTTGAATGCTTTCAGAAATGTTGTCTTTCCAAACGACTGAACAACAGTTTTTTCTTTTGGCTCCAAACAGAAGTGACAGACTTGAGCAGGGTTCATTTAAAGGCTGACAGAAGTGGAGTGGTGACGGGGAGATGTTTGACAGGACAGTGTTTCAGCCTCCACAGGTTCATGTTGTGCTCCATCAGTCAGTGAAGATGAAGTCAGTGCTGATGAGGCTGTAGAGTGTGTGAGGGATGTGAATGAGGATGATGAAGATCTGATGATAGCAGATAAAAACAGGCTGCAGAGACTTTGAGCCATACAGGGCACACAGTGTGTGTACGGAACAGCTAAAATCATTATGGAGGCCTCACTGGAATATGGAAGCATCACAGTACAGCTTCAGTGAAGCATTAAAGTCTCTGGTATGAGATGAGAAATGAAGCAGCCAGAGCTTTTTCATGAGCGGAAATCCACTGTGACTGTGAGCTGCTGCTACAGCCTCCAGATTAGCCAGCAGCTCATCCTGCTCAACATTTTCTCTCCAACTTTAATGGAAGTGTGATGTTTTCAGCTGGAGGGATGGTCAGGGTGGCCTCCCTCTCCTCTTCTTCTCCTCTTCCTCTTTCATTTGTAAAGCCACTTCTGCTGCTTTCATTCATTTGGAAGTCCTGTAGCTGAGTTTGGGAGAGACTAACAGCCTCGGCAGCAGAGGGGAGAAAGGCTGTAACACCACCACTTTACTCTGTTCTACCTGTCACATCATTTTATCAGGAAACAAATGTTTTACTATGTTTGTCTTGAAGATGTAAGAAGATGACATGGTGCTTTTTATTATTGTGTTGGTTTGTTTCCTGTCTCTTGGATGGAGCCCAGCTGTGCGTGGCCCCTGGGCCTGTGGTCAGAGTGTGTGCTGGATAATCCGGCCCAGGATGAGGCCAAACTGACATGGGATGAAATGTCTGTCACATAATTGAGCTTAGTGTAGTTTCGTTTCTGCACAATTTAAAAACAACTAAAACTTTGTTCTGTCTTTTCTATGTGTGATGTTCTTTCAGTGTTGCACTTTGTAGACGGTCCCTGAGCACTGGTCTCACAGCCAGCTGCACATAGAGACCAGTGTTGTTAGTCCAGGTCAGAAAATGACTTGTTGGAATGAAAATGAGCTTGTAGTTTGTCTGCTTTAATAATGTGACTGGAAAAAGGTGTTGGATTTCAAATATGTCCATTTCTTTCACACTTCACCTTTAAAAATGAAGCCTTGTGGTTCCTGGAAGGAAAAAC
Source organism: Neolamprologus brichardi (assembly GCF_056152115.1). Classification (NCBI taxonomy): domain Eukaryota; kingdom Metazoa; phylum Chordata; class Actinopteri; order Cichliformes; family Cichlidae; genus Neolamprologus; species Neolamprologus brichardi. Next base: position 53,541,070 of record NC_142106.1, on the reverse strand, counting down.
ACGACTTTTTCAAGTCTTTTTCCTGTTTTATGATAAATGTACGACTTTAATGTGAAACATTCAGAGTTTTTTCTCTTGTTGTGTTTGTTTGAAGCTGCTTCCTGTTGGCTTCAGCTGTTTGGAGTTTCCATTTTCTAAACTTCTACATTCTGAACCTTCTTCAGCTCTGAACAGATGATGAAACACTGAATGATTTCAAGCTCACACTTTGTCTAACAAACTTACATCTTTCATTCTTTATACAGATTGAGGAGCTGTGATTTGTCAGAAATCAGCTGTGATTATCTGGCAGCAGCACTGAAGTCCAACCCCTCCCATCTGAGAGAGCTGGACCTGAGCTACAACAACAACCTGCATGATTCAGGAGTGAAGCATCTGTGTGGTTTCCTGGAGAGTCCAGGATGTGGACTTGAAACTCTGAGGTCAGTCAGCATGTTTTAGTTGTGCTGAGATGAATATGATGTGAAAGTTGTGCTGACACTAAACTGCAGACATCAGGCTGATATTATACTGATCCACACTGAGGATCTTCATGGTAAAGTCTGTTTTCTTCTTCTCTGGTTTAATCCATTGACTGCAGCAGAACAATGTTCACATTTCAAACAGTGATACTCAACGTATGGCCCGCGGCCCACACGCGGCCTGCCCACCTTTCCTGATTCAGAGACAGGGGACCCTGATTAACTGTTTAGTGCTCTTCCTCACAGTTCGAAGTATCAGACACAACAATGAATAATCCACAGCTGACTGTCTTTAGCAGGTCAAAGGTCACGGCACACAGCAGACAGTGGGAAATATTATAACTCTGATCATTTATCAGCACATATCCATATGTATAAAAACAAAGCTGACACTGTGAGACTTGATCAGAGGTGTGATCCTAACAGCAGAGGCCTTTGTGTCAAAGTCACTGAGGATCAAACAGAAACACATGAAGCAGATTTTCCTGTTCTGGCTTTTTATAGCAGATAACCTTCAAAATATTCTGCAGTCGATCAAAAACTGAAGCAAACCATAAATCAACATGCGAACATGACCTGATGTTGCTGAAGTGAAGCAAAGTTACAGAGGTTTGATTACAGACACAGCTGAGAGTTTGTAATCTGTCATCATTTTAAAAGGTTTAAATTTCTTCCGTATTTAACAGCAGAAATGAGGCTTTGTTTCTGGAGGCCGACAGCAGTGAACACAACAGCAGACTGGTGCGTAATAAGCAGTGAATAATGCAGAAAACAGATTTTTGAAGGTAAACTGTTCTTGAAGTACACTGAGAGAGAGAGAGCTGTGCAGGAAGTAAACGTCAAAGTCAGAGAGAATTCATGACGATGTTCATCAAACGTAAAGCGTAGTTTGGATCTTCTTTTGCTGCTGGTTCAGTCAGTTTTGGTTGGAGACAGATGAAACCTGCAGCTTCAGGATCTGTGAGCTGTCCACTTTCACTCCGACGGCGTGTACGTGTACGTGCCGTCGAGTGAACGATCCACACTCTGTGTTTCCATCTTTGTGTGTTTAGCTGCTCTCATTTACTGTTTTATTTGTTTGGTTGTTGTTGAAGTACTTTTGGGAGCTTTAACCTGAGATTCTGGCAAAATACATTTATATTAAACATCGATTCAGGATTGAATGAATCAACATCGCTTTATTCAAATTAAAACCATTTAAATAGGAAAATCCATTTTTTCACACCCGCCTCTAATGCTGGGTAATGTCAGCTGGTCCATGTGCAGCTGGCTGTGAGGCTCAGGGAGCGTCTACAAAGTGCAACACTGAAAGAACATCATCCATAAATATTGAGTAATAACTGGACTCTCATACAGCGAGACTCAAATGACTCACCTTCCTCAAAGTCCTCAACAACATGGAGATCGGTACCTCCCTGTATGACGAGGAGGGCGCCGGCATCGTCAAAGACCTGATGGCCAAACCTGAGAAGAACAAAGTCAAGATCACGCTGCCCGTCGACTTCGTCACTGCTGACAAGTTCGACAAACATGCCGCCACTGGTACTGAAACAGTTGCTGCTGGCATCCCCGCCGGCTGGATGGGTCTGGACTGTGGACCCGAGAGCTCTAAGGCCTACGCAGAGGCGGTCGGCAGGGCCAAGCAGATCATGTGGAATTGTCCGGTCGGTGTGTTCGAGTGGGACAACTTCGCCAAAGGGACGAAGAACATGATGGACAAAGTGGTCGAGGTGACCAAATCTGGCTGCATCACAATCATCGGTGGGGGTGACACCGCTACTTGCTGCGCCAAGTGGAACACAGAAGACAAAGTCAGCCATGTCAGCACGGGAGGCGTAGCTGCTGGAGGGTAAAGTCCTGCCAGGTGTGGACGCCCTGAGTAACGCTTAAACCTTCATCAACTGGAGAGCGAGTGTGTGTACGAGAGATGGTTAGCTACGCAGCCAGACTCCTGTTTACTCCCAGAACATCCCCAGAAGTGAAATAAGACAAATCCCATCTTTACCCTGCAGCCGTTTCATGTTCAGTCTTTGTTTTTGAAGTTGTGACTCAGAGGAGGAAAACGTCACCTCACACCTGCTGTCATTAATGAGTAGAGCGCCCTGCCTTACTTCTCTTTTGTCCTAACCTTAACGGTTAGGACAAAAAAGATCAACCTCATCAAGGTGGAAGTCGTTTCTTTCTGCTGAAACACAAACGGCCTCTGCACTGACTGAATCTGGGTTCAAACAGCAACGTCTGCTTCACTGTAAACTTCCGCAGTGGCTCGTTTGTGTAAATGTTTTGCTGCGTCACTTTTACCTCCCTGGGAACGTAACTACACCACCCTGAGTGTGTATACATGCAGAGTATATATATTAAAATATATTTTTCAGGGTTCCTGGGTCATCGACCCAGTGCTTTCAGTTTTGTTCGTGTTCAGTTTATTTTACCACTGCCTGTTTCACTTCCTGTTTGTTCCTGTGTCAGCTCGTCTCGTGCCATTAGCCAGATTATGTTCAGCTGTGTACTCACCGGTCTCTCATTATCATCCTCATCAGTCTGTGTATTTAAGTCTTCTGTTTCTACTCATTCTTTGTCGTGTCATTGAGGTTATGTTGTTGTTTCCGCCTGTGTTCGGTCAGCCAGTCAGTCAGTCCGTCCTTCATTCATTCAGTCAGTCGTCCAGCCAGCCAGCCATGTCCTTCCTCTGTTCTGTGTGTTCACTCCATCGACAATAAATCACCCAGCTTCACCTACCTGCGAGTCCTGCGTTTGGGTTCCTTCTTCCTCGCCTCAGCAACCCCTGACAGAATGACACGACCCGTGCCACGAAGACACGATTGGAACCCAGCGGACACGGACCTCTACGAGCGGCAGGAGGCAGCGCTTTCCCGTTGGGCAGAGGTGGTCAGGGGAAAACAGCGGCTCTTCTCGGAGAGAGAGCACGTCTTCGAGGGGACTCGCCTGGCTCTGGGCGGGCCTCGAAGACGCCGCATTCCCCCACCTGCTGCCTCACCTGCCCCGGAGCATTTGCCGCGGAGAGCGGACGTTTCATGCCGCGTTTCGGCCGCTCCCTCTCCCGCCGCTCCGCTCCTCGTTCACACACCCGCCGCCTCGTTCGCCGGACCTCCACCTTTGCCAAGGCACCGCGGCTACGCCTCCCACCTCGGCTCCATGGAGGCTACCGCGCCAGAGGCTCAGCTGTTCACCCCGGCCGCTTCCTCTTCCCGGAGAAAGCGGCGCACACGCCGCCATAACACGGACTATTTTCAACAACTCCCGGTGGTGGGTTCCGGTAACTGTTTTCCACCCTCCTCATTTGACACTTCACCCAGATTAACTAAGGGACTCATCACCGATTCATGGGGAGTTTCCCTCCTGGATGATGTAGACTGGGAGGATTATTTCTGCTGTGCTCCCGCAAAGACTGTAAATCGTGGTGGCAGAAGGAACAGACTAATCCCGGATAAACCTGCTAGTAGCACACACCCGGTCACCATTTCCACACCCGTCACTCAGCCATTCCCCACCAGCACGGCAGCCCAGATCTGGCCTTCCTCTTCAGCCATTTCACCTCCTCAGATGTCTAGGGCCCGGCCTACACCCACACCGGTGCCAGCTCCCAGGAGGAAGGCAGCTGTGACGCAGTCTACCTCCGCATCCGCTCTTGTTTCCCGGGTGGGGGTGACTGGTGTCCAGCCACCTCCCGTGCCTGTCCCAGCGCCCAGGCTGAGGGCAGCCTCAACCCAGCCTGACCTCCCTGGAGGCTTGGAAGAGCTAACCGGTTCACCTACTACTTCACCTCTTCATCCACCTCCTGATCCAACCTTTCACGCCCTCGCACTGTCCCCGGTTAGGCTAGCTGAGGTGTCCCCTGCTCAGGCACCAGCCTTATTAGCCCAGGCTGCAATCTTATCCCCCTCGGTAACTCTGTCATTAGCTCAGCCATCAGCATCGCCAACCTCTGTTCATCCCTTAGCTTCCCCACTCCAGTCAGTTCCCTCACCTGCTGTTCAGCTTCCACTCCAGTCAGTTCCCTCACCTGCTGTTCAGCTTCCACTCCAGTCAGTTCCCTCACCTGCTGTTCAGCTTCCACTCCAGTCAGTTCCCTCACCTGCTGTTCAGCTTCCACTCCAGTCAGTTCCCTCACCTACTGTTCAGCGTTCACTCCAGTCAATTCACTCACCTGCTCTTCAGCCTTCACTCCAGTCTCCTCCTGTCCTCCAGTCCCCTGTAGTCCAGTCTCCTCCTGTCCTCCAGTCCCCTGTAGTCCAGTCTCCTCCCGTCCTCCAGTCTGTCCAGTCTGTAGTCCAGTCAGTCTAGTCGCCTCCCGTCCAGTCGATTCAGTCCCCGGACCTGCAGCCACAGAACCCAGAGCCAGCTGTGAGCCCTCCTGCTTGCCAGCCAGGGGCCTCCGCGCCCGCTGGCCCGGCCGCTCTCCAGCCAGGGGCCTCCGCGCCCGCTGGCCCGGCCGCTCTCCAGCCAGGGGCCTCCGCGCCCGCTGGCCCGGCCGCTCTCCAGCCAGGGGCCTCCGCGCCCGCTGGCCCGGCCTGTCTCCAGCCAGGGGCCTCCGCGCCCGCTGGCCCTGCCTGTCTCCAGCCAGGGGCTTCCGCGCCCGCTGGCCCTGCCTGTCTCCAGCCAAGGGCTTCCGCGCCCGCTGGCCCGAAAGCTGTGGCTCCGTCACCCCCGGCTCCCGTGCCGTCGCCTGGTCCAGCCTCAGACTCAGCTTCGGCTTCTGCTTCGCCTGGGCCAGCCTCAGACTCAGCTTCGGCTTCGGCTTCTGCTTCGCCTGGGCCAGCCTCAGACTCAGCTTCGGCTGCTGCTTCGCCTGGGCCAGCCTCAGCCTCTGCTTCGGCTTCTGCTTCGCCTGGGCCAGCCTCAGACTCTGCTTCGGCTTCTGCTTCGCCTGGGCCAGCCTCAGACTCTGCTTCGGCTTCTGCCTCGCCTGGGCCAGCCTCAGCCTCAGCTTCGGCTTCTGCTTCGCCTGGGCCAGCCTCAGACTCAGCTTCGGCTTCTGCTTCGCCTGGGCCAGCCTCAGACTCAGCTTCGGCTTCTGCTTCGCCTGGGCCAGCCTCAGACTCAGCTTCGGCTGCTGCTTCGCCTGGGCCAGCCTCAGACTCAGCTTCGGCTTCGGCTTCTGCTTCGCCTGGGCCAGCCTCAGACTCAGCTTCGGCTGCTGCTTCGCCTGGGCCAGCCTCAGCCTCTGCTTCGGCTTCTGCTTCGCCTGGGCCAGCCTCAGACTCTGCTTCGGCTTCTGCTTCGCCTGGGCCAGCCTCAGACTCTGCTTCGGCTTCTGCCTCGCCTGGGCCAGCCTCAGCCTCAGCTTCGGCTTCTGCTTCGCCTGGGCCAGCCTCAGACTCAGCTTCGGCTTCTGCTTCGCCTGGGCCAGCCTCAGACTCAGCTTCGGCTTCTGCTTCGCCTGGGCCAGCCTCAGACTCAGCTTCGGCTGCTGCTTCGCCTGGGCCAGCCTCTGCCTCAGCTTCGGCTGCTGCTTCGCCTGGGCCAGCCTCAGACCATAAACTGTGTTTTGAATCTCATGCTGATGCCACTACTAAAAAAGTTCAACAAAGACTGCTCTTTTTAAGGAAAATGAGATCTTTTAATGTCTCATCTGAGATGTTGTCTTTGTTTTATAGAAGTTTTATGGAATCTGTGATGTCTTTTTGTATCGCTGCCTGGTTTGGTAACCTGACGGTGAAGAATAAGAATCGGTTGGGACTTCTGGTAAAAACTGCTAGCAAAATTTCAGGGCACTGGCAAGATGGACTTTTGGCCATTTACAATAGAAAAGTGCTTTAAAGGCTCATTCTATTATTAATTGTGTGAACCATCCACTTCACAGTGAGTTTGAGTTGTTGCCTTCCAGCTGCCGTTTTAGAGTACCTGTGAGGAGGACTAAAAGACTCCAGGTCTCTTTTATCCCTACTGCGTCTTGTCTCCTTAATGGCAAATAATTGTCCTTGAACTTTCTATCATTATTATTGTTATTATTATTTTATAGTATTGTTCTGTTTATTTTTATCCTGCTGCTAAACTAATTTCCCCTTGTGGGACAAAAAAGAAATTAAAAAAAAATACCTTTAAACATCAGCTTATCCTGCTGATCCAAGTCCAACACTGAGTTTGTAAAAACATGTTTGCCAATCATTTTGTTTGGTTCCTGAAGAAAATGATTCAATAACTTGCTGCTAATACACAACATTTCATCATATTTCCTCATAACCCTCTTTTGTCTGACCATTTGATCCCATTTTAATTTGCAATAAAGGATCCACAGAGTTTGGTGACAATAATGACAGTAGATGTTTGTGTGAAAGTGCTGGAAGCAAATTAGTGTGTGATGTTCTTTCAGTGTTGCACTTTGTAGATGCTCCCTGAGCACTGGTCTCACAGCCAGCTGCACATAGAGACCAGTGTTGTTATTCCATGTCAGAAGATGACTTGTTGGAATGAAAATGAGCTTGTAGTTTGTCTGCTTTAATAATGTGACTGGAAAAAGGTGTTGGACTTCAAATATGTCCATTTCTTTCACACTTCACCTTTAAAAGTGAAGCCTTGTGGTTCCTGGAAGGAAAAACACGACTTTTTCAAGTCTTTGTCCTGTTTTTATGATAAATGTACGACTTTAATGTGAAACTTTCAGAGTTTTTTCTCTTGTTGTGTTTGTTTGAAGCTGCTTCCTGTTGGCTTCAGCTGTTTGGAGTTTCCATTTTCTAAACTTCTACATTCTGAACCTTCTTCAGCTCTGAACAGATGATGAAACACTGAATGATTTTAAGCTCACACTTTGTCTAATAAACTTACATCTTTCATTCTTTATACAGATTGAGGAACTGTGGTTTGTCAGAGATCAGCTGTGATTATCTGGCAGCAGCACTGAAGTCCAACCCCTCCCATCTGAGACAGCTGGACCTGAGCTCCAACAACAACCTGCATGATTCAGGAGTGAAGCATCTGTGTGGTTTCCTGGAGAGTCCAGGATGTGGACTTGAAACTCTGAGGTCAGTCAGCATGTTTTAGTTGTGCTGAGATGAATATGATGTGAAAGTTGTGCTGACACTAAACTGCAGACATCAGGCTGATATTATACTGATCCACACTGAGGATCTTCATGGTAAAGTCTGTTTTCTTCTTCTCTGGTTTAGTCCATTGACTGCAGCAGAACAATGTTCACATTTCAAACAGTGATACTCAATGTGTGGCCCGCGGCCCACACGCGGCCTGCCCACCTTTCCTGATTCAGAGAGAGGGGACCCTGATTAACTGTGTAGTGTTCTTCCTCACAGTTCGAAGTATCAGACACAACAATGAATAATCCACAGCTGACTGTCTTTAGCAGGTCAAAGGTCACGGCACACAGCAGACAGTGGGAAATATTATAACTCTGATCATTTATCAGCACATATCCATATGTATAGAAACAAAGCTGACACTGTGAGACTTGATCAGAGGTGTGATCATCACAGCAGAGGCCTTTGTGTCAAAGTCACTGAGGATCAAACAGAAACACATGAAGCAGATTTTCCTGTTTTGGCTTTTTATAGCAGATAACCTTCAAAATATTCTGCAGTCAATCAAAAACTGAAGCAAACCATGAATCAACATGTGAACATGACCTGATGCTGCTGAAGTGAAGCAAAGTTACAGAGGTTTGATTACAGACACAGCTGAGAGTTTGTAATCTGTCATCATTTAAAAGGTTTAAATTTCTTCAGTATTGAACAGCAGAAATGAGGCTTTGTTTTCGGAGGCCGACAGCAGTGAACACAACAGCAGACTGGTGCGTAATAAGCAGTGAATAATGCAGAAAACAGATTTTTGAAGGTAAACTGTTCTTGAAGTACACTGAGAGAGAGAGAGCTGTGCAGGAAGTAAACGTCAAAGTCAGAGAGAATTCATGACGATGTTCATCAAACGTAAAGCGTAGTTTGGATCTTCTTTTGCTGCTGGTTCAGTCAGTTTTGGTTGGAGACAGATGAAACCTGCAGCTTCAGGATCTGTGAGCTGTCCACTTTCAGCCCCAATTGCGTGTCCGTGTACGTGCTGTCGAGTGAACGATGCACGCTCTGTGTTTCCATCTTTGTGTGTTTAGCTGCTCTCATTTACTGTTTTATCTGTTTGATTGTTGTTGAAATACTTTTGGGAGCTTGAACCTGAGATTCTGGCAAAATACATTTATATTAAACATCGATTCAGGATTGAATGAACCAACTTCTCTTTATTCAAATTAAAACCATTTAAATAGGAAAATCCATTTTTTTACACCCGCCTCTAATGCTGGGCAATGTCAGCTGGTCCATGTGCAGCTGGCTGTTTGGCTCAGGGAGCGTCTACAAAGTGCAACACTGAAAGAACATCATCCATAAATATTGAGTAATAACTGGACTCTCATACAGCGAGACTCAAATGACTCACCTTCCTCAAAGTCCTCAACAACATGGAGATCGGTACCTCCCTGTATGACGAGGAGGGCGCCGGCATCGTCAAAGACCTGATGGCCAAACCTGAGAAGAACAAAGTCAAGATCACGCTGCCCGTCGACTTCGTCACTGCTGACAAGTTCGACGAACATGCTGCCACTGGTACTGAAACAGTTGCTGCTGGCATTCCCGCCGGCTGGATGGGTCTGGACTGTGGACCCGAGAGCTCTAAGGCCTACGCAGAGGCGGGCGGCAGGGCCAAGCAGTTCATGTGGAACGGTCCTGTCGGTGTGTTCGAGTGGGACAACTTCGCCAAAGGGACGAAGAACATGATGGACAAAGTGGTCGAGGTGACCAAATCTGGCTGCATCACAATCATCGGTGGGGGTGACACCGCTACTTGCTGCGCCAAGTGGAACACAGAAGACAAAGTCAGCCATGTCAGCACGGGAGGCGGAGCCAGCCTGGAGCTGCTGGAGGGTAAAGTCCTGCCAGGTGTGGACGCCCTGAGTAACGCTTAAACCTTCATCAACTGGAGAGCGAGTGTGTGTACGAGAGGTGGTTAGCTACGCAGCCAGACTCCTGTTTACTCCCAGAACATCCCCAGAAGTGAAATAAGACAAATCCCATCTTTACCCTGCAGCCGTTTCATGTTCAGTCTTTGTTTTTGAAGTTGTGACTCGGAGGAGGAAAACGTCACCTCACACCTGCTGTCATTAATGAGTAGAGCGCCCTGCCTTACTTCTTTTTTGTCCTAACCTTAACGGTTAGGACAAAAAAGATCAACCTCATCAAGGTGGAAGTCGATTCTTTCTGCTGAAACACAAACGGCCTCTGCACTGACTGAATCTGGGTTCAAACAGCAACGTCTGCTTCACTGTAAACTTCCGCAGTGGCTCGTTTGTGTAAATGTTTTGCTGCGTCACTTTTACCTCCCTGGGAACGTAACTACACCACCCTGAGTGTGTATACATGCAGAGTATATATATTAAAATATATGAGAGAAATGGTAACTTGGTGTGTTACATTTTGTCTGTTGGCACTAACGTCTGCTCTGGTCGTCTGTCCTCTGTGGTGGTTGTTGGTTTCGAGCGGCTTCAGACTGAGATGTCTCGGCTGATCTGTTCAGGCTAATAAAACTGTCTCTGTGTTAAACAGAAGAGAGAGAAAATAGGAGGCTCAGAGGGCGCTGCTCTTGTGGCGACCTGCAGCAGGTGTTTATTGGCGTTTTCTTTCTCTTTTTTTCTTTTTCTTTCTCTTTTTCTTTTTGTTTTTAACTTTGTTTTAACTCTGTTCTTAACCGTGGTTTTAACTTTTTGCCGAGATGGAGATCTTCTACACCTTAGTTTTATTGTTGTTGGCGATATTCACCTGGAGTCATTCACTCTCACTGACAATCACTTATACACGCGAGGAGCTACTTGGATTACGGTGGTCTTGTTCGTCTATGTACGACTCTTCTAATGCTCAGACAGATGTGATTCTTGGTGAGGATTTATTCGCCCAGTCAAAGACTAAGTTTGGAAAGCCCCGCGGCTTGAGAAAACGCTGAAAGAAAGGTGGCTTGCATCAGCGTGTAAGAAAACTTTGGAGGAAGAATTGTGTTCCTCTGCCTTCTATGATTCTGGCCAATGTCCAATCTCTTAGGAACAAAACGGATGAATTACAAGGAAATGTGCTTCATCTGTCAGGGGTCGCGGAGTGGAGGCGAGGAAGAAGGAACCCAAACGCAGGACTCGCAGGTAGGTGACGCTGGGTAATTTATTGTCGATGGAGTGAACACACAGAACAGAGGTAGGAAATGGCTGGCTGGCTGGACGACTGACTGAATGAATGAAGGACGGACTGAATGGCTGACTGAACACAGTCCAAAACAGAAACCGTTCAGGTGGGCGGCCGCGTGGCCGGCGGCCGAGGCGAGACAGGTCTGGCGGGCGGCCGCGTGGCCGGCGGCCAAGACGAGACAGTTCAGGCGGGCGGCCGCGTGGCCGGCGGCCGAGACGAGACAGTTCAGGTGGGCGGCCGCGAGGAAGGCGGCGGCCGCTGTGCTGGTCCGGTGGGCGGCCGCGAGGAAGGCGGCCAAGACGAGACAGTTCAGGCGGGCGGCCGCGTGGGCGGCCGCGAGGAAGGCGGCGGCCGCTGAGCTGGTCCGGTGGGCGGCCGCGAGGAAGGCGGCGGCCGCTGTGCTGGTCCGGTGGGCGGCCGCGAGGAAGGCGGCGGCGGCCGCTGAGCTGGTCCGGTGGGCGGCTGCGAGGAAGGCGGCGGCGGCCGCTGAGGTGGTCCGGTGGGCGGCTGCGAGGAAGGCGGCGGCGGCCACTGAGGTGGTCCGGTGGGCAGCCGCGCCAGCAAAGACGTCCAGCACGTGGCTGGGGCGACGGCGCGGCAGCCACAGGACCAGGCGAAGCAGAGGCTGAAGCAGAGGCTGGGTCTGGACCAGGCGAAGCAGAAGCTGAAGCTGAGTCTGAGGCTGGCCCAGGCGAAGCAGAAGCTGAGTCTGAGGCTTAGTCTGACCCAGGCGAAGCAGAAGCTGAGGCTGAGGCTGGACCAGGCGACGGCACGGGAGCCGGGGGTGACGGAGCCACAGCTTTAGGGCCAGCGGGCGTGGAAGCCCCTGGTTGGAGACAGGCAGGGCCAGCGGGCGCGGAGGCCCCTGGCTGGAGACAGGCAGGGCCAGCGGGCGCTGAGGCCCCTGGCTGGAGACAGGCAGGGCCAGCGGGCGCGGAGGCCCCTGGTTGGAGACAGGCAGGGCCAGCGGGCGCGGAGGCCCCTGGCTGGAGAGCGGCCGGGCCAGCGGGCGCGGAGGCCCCTGGCTGGAGAGCGGCCGGGCCAGTGGGCGCGGAAGCCCCTGGCTGGAGAGCGGCAGGGCCAGCGGGCGCGGAAACCCCTGGCTGGAGAGCGGCCGGGCCAGCGGGCGCGGAGGCCCCTGGCTGGCAAGCAGGAGGGCTCACAGCTGGCTCTGGGTGCTGTGGCTGCAGGTCCGGGAACTGAACTGACTGGACGGGAGGCGACTGGACTGACTGGACGGGAGGCGACTGGACTGACTGGATGGGAGGCGACTGGACTGACTGGACGGGAGGCGACTGGACAGACTGGACGACGGGAGGCGACGGGACAGACTGGACGACGGGAGGAGACTGGACGACGGGAGGAGACTGGACGACAGGGGACTGGACTGAAGGCTGAAGAGCAGGTGAGTGAACTGACTGGAGTGAAAGCTGAACAGCGGGTGTGTGAGCCGACTGGAGTGGGGAAGCTAATGGCTGAGCTAATGACTGGGCTAATAAGACTGGTGCCTGAGCAGGGGACACCTCAGCTAGCCTAACCAGGGACAGTGCGAGGGCGTGAAAGGCTGGATCAGGAGGTGGATGAAGAGGTGAAGTAGTAGGTGAACCGGTTAGCTCTTCCAAGCCTCTAGGGAGGCCAGGCTGAATTGAGGCTGCCCTCAGCCTGGGTGCTGGGACAGGCACGGGAGGTGGCTGGACACCAGTCACCCCCACCCGGGAAGCAAGAGCGGATGTGGAGGTAGACTGCGTCGCAGCTGCCCTCCTCCTGGGAGCTGGCACTGGTGTGGGTGTAGGCCGGGCCCTAGTCATCTGAGGTGGTGAAATGGCTGAGGAGGAAGGCCGAATCTGGGCTGCCGTGCTGGTGGGAAATGGCTGAGTGATGGGTGTGGAAATAGTGACCGGGTGTGTGATACAGGCAGGTTTATCTGGGATAGGTCTGTTTTTTCTGCCACCACGATTTACAGTCTTTGCGGGAGCAGAGTAGAAAAAATCTTCCCAGTCTACATCATCCAGGAGGGAAACTTCCCATGAATCGGTGGTGGATCTGTTATGTGTTTTATGTGAATAATCAGATGACGGATGTGGAAGACAGTTAGTGGAACTCACCACCGGGAGTTGTTGAAAATAGTCCAATTCCTGACGGCGTGTGCGCCGCTTTCTCCGGGAAGAGGAAGCGGGCGGGGTAAACCACTGAGCCTCTGGCGCGGTAGCCTCCATTGAGCCGAGGTGGGAGGCGTAGCCGCGGTGCCGTGGCGAAGGTGGAGGTCCGGCGAATGATGCGGCGGGTGTGTGAACGAGGAGCGGAGCGGCGAGAGAGGGAGAGGCCGAAACGCGGCATGAAACGTCCGCTCTCCGCGGCATGAAACGTCCGCTCTCCGCGGCATGAAACGTCCGCTCTCCGCGGCAAATGCTCCGGGGCAGGTGAGGCAGCAGGTGGGGGAACGCAGCGTCTCCGAGGTCCGCCCAGAGCCATGCGAGTCCCCTCGAAGACGTGCTCTCTCTCCGCAAAGAGCCGCTGTTTTCCCCTGAGCACCTCTGCCCAACGGGAAAGCGCTGCCACCTGCCGCTCGTAGAGGTCCGAGTCCGCTGGGTTCCAATCGTGTCTTCGTGGCACGGGTCGTGTCATTCTGTCAGGGGTCGCGGAGTGGAGGCGAGGAAGAAGGAACCCAAACGCAGGACTCGCAGGTAGGTGAAGCTGGGTGATTTATTGTCGATGGAGTGAACACACAGAACAGAGGAAGGACATGGCTGGCTGGCTGGACGACTGACTGAATGAATGAAGGACGGACTGACTGACTGGCTGACCGAACACAGGCGGAAACAACAACATAACCTCAATGACACGACAAAGAACGAGTAGAAACAGAAGACTTAAATACACAGACTGATGAGGATGATAATGAGAGACCGGTGAGTACACAGCTGAACATAATCTGGCTAATGGCACGAGACGAGCTGACACAGGAACAAACAGGAAGTGAAACAGGCAGTGGTAAAATAAACTGAACATGAACAAAACTGAAAGCACTGGGTCGATGACCCAGGAACCCTGACATCATCTACGGGAATACAGGGAGGCTTGTCTGATGGCGCTTACATGGCTGACCGATGTGGACAGTGACACTTCACTGCGAATCAGCGGCTTTGGGACACCTGTCAGATCGGAACTGTGGAGTAACACGCAAATCTCACGGAGAAGGGGTTTGTTTGTATATCAACCAGGGCTGGTGTAATAACTTTACTGTGTGGGAGCGGTTGTGTCTTCCTGACATCGAGCTCCTTTCAGTATCTGTCAGGCCTTTTTACTTACCGAGGGAGTTCCCTCAAATTTTTGTCACTGTTGTTTACATTCATCCTAAGGCTGACGTTAAAGTTGCTGCTGACGCCTTTTTTAAAGTGGTACACAATCTGCAGACTCTCTCACCGGATGCTCCTAATTTTATTCTTGGTGATTTTAACAATTGTAATCTTAAGAAATCACTGAACAATTTCTTTCAATATGTTACTTGTCCTACAAGGAATAACAAAACGCTGGATTTGTGTTATGGACCAATTAAGGGGGCATATAAGTCTGTGGCCAGACCTGCTTTATGTTCTTGGGATCACAATGTTATTCACCTCCTCCCTGCTTACAGATCTGTGATTAGGAGGGAGAAGGCCTGTGTGAAGTGGACTAATGTCTGGACAAAAGACAGTTGTGTTGCCCTTCAGGGGTGTTTTGATTGCACTGACTGGTCCTTGTTTCAAGAGAGCACTTCTGATGTGTGTAGCTACATCTCTTTTTGCAAACACTCTGTGGTTCCAGTCAGAGAATTTAAGACTTTCCCTAATAACAAACTGTGGCTCTCTAAAGATATTAAAGATCTGATTCTTAAAAGGAAAATTGCTTTTAACGAGGGAGACGTTCCCACTATGAGAATATTGAGAAAGGAGGTGAGGGCTGCAATAAAGATCGCCAAGATGAGGTACAGAAATAAGATTGAGGCAGAACTCAGCAGTAACAACCTCAAAAGAGCTTGGCTTGGTATGAAAACAATGGCAGGGCTACACACGAAAGGTAAAAGTAGCATTACATTAGAGGGGTTTACCTCTGACAAACATCTGGCAGATAGTCTTAACAGTTTTTACCTTTGTTTTGAGAACTATGACTGTTCTAGGCAGACCAGCACACTGAGGGAAAAGACTATCACTCCCCCATCAATTTGTATTGAGGAGAGGGGGGTAGCTAATCTTTTTAGACACACCAAAAGCAAGAGTCCTGGACCTGACAACATCTGTGGACAAGTACTGAGAACTTGTGCTGATCAGCTGAGTGGGATTTCTCACTATATCTTCTCACTTTCTTTAGAGTTACAGACAGTACCTAAGATTTGGAAACATGCTATTATTGTTCCTGTTGCTAAGGGCAGTTCTCCTAAGGCACTGAATGGTTTTAGGCCTGTGGCTCTGACTTCTTTAGTGATGAAGACATTTGAGAAGATCATTAAGAAGGAGATTTTAATGCAGGTTGAACACCATCTTGACCCCTTCCAGTTCGCCTATAGAGCAGGGAGAGGTGTGGAGGACGCTGTTGTCACACTCCTGCATCTCTTGTATAAGCATCTTGAGGCCCCCCACACAAGCTTATTATTTGCTGACTTTTCATCTGCATTCAATACAATTCAACCCCTCTTACTTGCTGACAGGCTTTACAATCATTTCAAGCTTGACACTAGTCTGGTCGGCTGGGTGACAGACTTTCTGATCAATAGGTCACAATGTGTGAGGGTGAATCATGAATTTTCTGATGTGCTCTCCTCCTCTACTGGATCACCCCAGGGTTGTTGCCTCTCTCCCCTTCTGTTCATTCTGTACACAAATGAGTGTCGCAGCAATTTCACGAACAGACACATCCTGAAGTTTGCTGACGACACAGTGATCGTCAGTCTTCTAGTGGGGGATGAGTCAGGCCATGGACAGGTTGTAGATGATTTTGTGAATTGGTGTGATGAGTCCTTCCTTTCACTTAATGTGTCTAAAACTAAAGACATGATTATAGATTTTAGGAAGTCCTCTTATAGCTCATTACCTACCATCATTAAAACTGCTGATATTGGGATAGTTGAGAGTTATAAATATCTAGGTGTTGTGCTTGACCATAAACTGTGTTTTGAATCTCGTGCTGATGCCACTACTAAAAAAGTTCAACAAAGACTGTTCTTTTTAAGGAAAATGAGATCTTTTAATGTCTCATCTGAGATGTTGTCTTTGTTTTATAGACGTTTTATGGAATCTGTGATGTCTTTTTGTATCGCTGCCTGGTTTGGTAACCTGACGGTGAAGAATAAGAATCGGTTGGGACTTCTGGTAAAAACTGCTAGCAAAATTTCAGGGCACTGGCAAGATGGACTTTTGGCCATTTACAATAGAAATGTGCTTTAAAGGCTCATTCTATTATTAATTGTGTATACCATCCACTTCACAGTGAGTTTGAGTTGTTGCCTTCCAGCCGCCTTTTAGAGTACCTGTGAGGAGGACTAAAAGACTCCAGGTCTCTTTTATCCCTACTGCGTCTTGTCTCCTTAATGGCAAATAATTGTCCTTGAACTTTCTATCATTATTATTGTTATTGTTATTTGATAGTATTGTTCTGTTTATTTTTATCCTGCTGCTAAACTAATTTCCCCTTGTGGGACAAAAAAGAAATTTAAAAAAAATGCCTTTAAACATCAGCTTATCCTGCTGATCCAAGACTAACACTGAGTTTGTAAAAACATGTTTGTCAATCATTTTGTTTGGTTCCTGAGGAAAATGATTCAATAACTTGCTGCTAATACACAACATTTCATCATATTTCCTCATAACCCTCTTTTGTCTGACCATTTGATCCCATTTTAATTTGCAATAAAGGATCCACAGAGTTTGGTGTCAATAATGACAGTAGATGTTTGTGTGAAAGTGCTGGAAGCAAATTAGTGTGTGATGTTCTTTCAGTGTTGCACTTTGTAGACGGTCCCTGAGCACTGGTCTCACAGCCAGCTGCACATAGAGACCAGTGTTGTTAGTCCAGGTCAGAAGATGACTTGTTGGAATGAAAATGAGCTTGTAGTTTGTCTGCTTTAATAATGTGACTGGAAAAAGGTGTTGGACTTCAAATATGTCCATTTCTTTCACACTTCACCTTTAAAAGTGAAGCCTTGTGGTTCCTGGAAGGAAAAACACGACTTTTTCAAGTCTTTGTCCTGTTTTTATGATAAATGTACGACTTTAATGTGAAACATTCAGAGTTTTTTCTCTTGTTGTGTTTGTTTGAAGCTGCTTCCTGTTGGCTTCAGCTGTTTGGAGTTTCCATTTTCTAAACTTCTACATTCTGAACCTTCTTCAGCTCTGAACAGATGATGAAACACTGAATGATTTCAAGCTCACACTTTGTCTAATAAACATACATCTTTCATTCTTTATACAGATTGGAGAACTGTGGTTTGTCAGGGATCAGCTGTGATTATCTGGCAGCAGCACTGAAGTCCAACCCCTCCCATCTGAGACAGCTGGACCTGAGCTCCAACAACAACCTGCAGGATCCAGGAGTGAAGCATCTGTGTGGTTTCCTGGAGAGTCCAGGATGTGGACTTGAAACTCTGAGGTCAGTCAGCATGTTTTAGTTGTGCTGAGATGAATATGATGTGAAAGTTGTGCTGACACTAAACTGCAGACATCAGGCTGATATTATACTGATCCACACTGAGGATCTTCATGGTAAAGTCTGTTTTCTTCTTCTCTGGTTTAATCCATTGACTGCAGCAGAACAATGTTCACATTTCAAACAGTGATACTCAACGTATGGCCCGCGGCCCACACGCGGCCTGCCCACCTTTCCTGATTCAGAGAGAGGGGACCCTGATTAATTTCGTACTGTTCTTCCTCACAGTTCTAAATATCAGACACAACAATGAATAATCCACAGCTGACTGTCTTTAGCAGGTCAAAGGTCACGGCACACAGCAGGCAGTGGGAAATATTATAATTCTGATCATTTATCAGCACATATCCATATGTATAAAAACAAAGCTGACACTGTGAGACTTGATCAGAGGTGTGATCATCACAGCAGAGGCCTTTGTGTCAAAGTCACTGAGGATCAAACAGAAACACATGAAGCAGATTTTCCTGTTCTGGCTTTTTATAGCAGATAACCTTCAAAATATTCTGCAGTCGATCAAAAACTGAAGCAAACCATGAATCAACATGTGAACATGACCTGATGCTGCTGAAGTAAAGCAAAGTTACAGAGGTTTGATTACAGACACAGCTGAGAGTTTGTAATCTGTCATCATTTTAAAAGGTTTAAATTTCTTCAGCATTGAACAGCAGAAATGAGGCTTTGTTTTCGGAGGCCGACAGCAGTGAACACAACAGCAGACTGGTGCGTAATAAGCAGTGAATAATGCAGAAAACAGAATTTTGAAGGTAAACTGTTCTTGAAGTACACTGAGAGAGAGAGAGCTGTGCAGGAAGTAAACGTCAAAGTCAGAGAGAATTCATGACGATGTTCATCAAACGTAAAGCTTAGTTTGGATCTTCTTTTGCTGCTGGTTCAGTCAGTTTTGGTTGGAGACAGATGAAACCTGCAGCTTCAGGATCTGTGAGCTGTCCACTTTCAGCCCCGACGGCGTGTCCGTGTACGTGCCGTCGAGTGAACAATCCACGCTCTGTGTTTCCATCTTTGTGTGTTTAGCTGCTCTCATTTACTGTTTTATCTGTTTGGTTGTTGTTGAAATACTTTTGGGAGCTTTAACCTGAGATTCTGGCAAAATACATTTATATTAAAAATCGATTCAGGATTGAATGAATCAACATCGCTTTATTCAAATTAAAACCATTTAAATAGGAAAAGCCATTTTTTTTACACCCGCCTCTAATGCTGCGTAATGTCAGCTGGTCCATGTGCAGCTGGCTGCGAGGCTCAGGGTTCGTCTACAAAGTGCAACACTGAAAGAACATCATCCATAAATATTGAGTAATAACTGGACTCTCATACAGCGAAACTCAAATGCCTTTAAACATCAGCTTATCCTGCTGATCCAAGTCCAACACTGAGTTTGTAAAAACATGTTTGTCAATCATTTTGTTTTGTTTCTGAGGAAAATGATTCAATAACTTGCTGCTAATACACAACATTTCATCATATTTCCTCATAACCCTCTTTTGTCTGACCATTTGATCCCATTTGAATTTGCTATAAAGGATCCACAGAGTTTGGTGACAATAATGACAGTAGATGTTTGTGTGAAAGTGCTGGAAGCAAATTAGTGTGTGATGTTCTTTCAGTGTTGCACTTTGTAGACGGTCCCTGAGCACTGGTCTCACAGCCAGCTGGACATAGAGACCAGTGTTGTTAGTCCAGGTCAGAAGATGACTTGTTGGAATGAAAATGAGCTTGTAGTTTGTCTGCTTTAATAATGTGACTGGAAAAAGGTGTTGGACTTCAAATATGTCCATTTATTTCACACTTCTCCTTTAAAAGTGAAGCCTTGTGGTTCCTGGAAGGAAAAACACGACTTTTTCAAGTCTTTGTTCTGTTTTTATGATAAATGTACGACTTTAATGTGAAACATTCAGAGTTTTTTCTCTTGTTGTGTTTGTTTGAAGCTGCTTCCTGTTGGCTTCAGCTGTTTGGAGTTTCCATTTTCTAAACTTCTACATTCTGAACCTTCTTCAGCTCTGAACAGATGATGAAACACTGAATGATTTCAAGCTCACACTTTGTCTAATAAACTTACATATTTCATTCTTTATACAGATTGGAGCGCTGTGATTTGTCAGGGATCAGCTGTGATTATCTGGCAGCAGCACTGAAGTCCAATCCCTCACATCTGAGAGAGCTGGACCTGAGCTGGAACAACCTGCAGGATTCAGGAGTGAAGCATCTGTGTGTTTTCTTGGAGAGTCCAGGATGTGGACTTGAAACTCTGAGGTCAGTCAGCATGTTTTAGTTGTGCTGAGATGAATATGATGTGAAAGTTGTGCTGACACTAAACTGCAGACATCAGGCTGATATTATACTGATCCACACTGAGGATCTTCATGGTAAAGTCTGTTTTCTTCTTCTCTGGTTTAGTCCATTGACTGCAGCAGAACAATGTTCACATTTCAAACAGTGATACTCAACGTATGGCCCGCGGCCCACACGCGGCCTGCCCACATTTCCTGATTCAGAGAGAGGGGACCCTGATTAACTGTGTAGTGTTCTTCCTCACAGTTCTAAGTATCAGACACAACAATGAATAATCCACAGCTGACTGTCTTTAGCAGGTCAAAGGTCACGGCACACAGCAGACAGTGGGAAATATTATAATTCTGATCATTTATCAGCACATATCCATATGTATAAAAAAAAAGCTTACACTGTGAGACTTGATCAGAGGTGTGATCATCACAGCAGAGGCCTTTGTGTCAAAGTCACTGAGGATCAAACAGAAACACATGAAGCAGATTTTCCTGTTCTGGCTTTTTATAGCAGATAACCTTCAAAATATTCTGCAGTCGATCAAAAACTGAAGCAAACCATGAATCAACATGTGAACATGACCTGATGCTGCTGAAGTGAAGCAAAGTTACAGAGGTTTGATTACAGACACAGCTGAGAGTTTGTAATCTGTCATCATTTTAAAAGGTTTAAATTTCTTCCGTATTGAACAGCAGAAATGAGGCTTTGTTTCTGGAGGCCGACAGCAGTGAACACAACAGCAGACTGGTGCGTAATAAGCAGTGAATAATGCAGAAAACAGAATTTTGAAGGTAAACTGTTCTTGAAGTACACTGAGAGAGAGAGAGCTGTGCAGGAAGTAAACGTCAAAGTCAGAGAGAATTCATGACGATGTTCATCAAACGTAAAGCGTAGTTTGGATCTTCTTTTGCTGCTGGTTCAGTCAGTTTTGGTTGGAGACAGATGAAACCTGCAGCTTCAGGATCTGTGAGCTGTCCACTTTCACCCCGATGGCGTGTCCGTGTACGTGCCGTCGAGTGAACGATCCACACTCTGTGTTTCCATCTTTGTGTGTTTAGCTGCTCTCATTTACTGTTTTATCTGTTTGGTTGTTGTTGAAATACTTTTGGGAGCTTTAACCTGAGATTCTGGCAAAATACATTTATATTAAAAATCTATTCAGGATTGAATGAATCAACATCGCTTTATTCAAATTAAAACCATTTAAATAGGAAAATCAATATTTTTACACCCGCCTCTAATGCTGGCTAATGTCAGCTGGTCCATGTGCAGCTGGCTGTGTCACTCAGGGAGCGTCTACAAAGTGCAACACTGAAAGAACATCATCCATAACTATTGAGTAATAACTGGACTCTCATACAGCGAGACTCAAATGACTCACCTTCCTCAAAGTCCTCAACAACATGGAGATCGGTACCTCCCTGTATGACGAGGAGGGCGCCGGCATCGTCAAAGACCTGATGGCCAAACCTGAGAAGAACAAAGTCAAGATCACGCTGTCCGTCGACTTCGTCACTGCTGACAAGTTCGACGAACATGCCGCCACTGGTACTGCAACAGTTGCTGCTGGCATCCCCGCTGGCTGGATGGGTCTGGACTGTGGACCCGAGAGCTCTAAGGCCTACGCAGAGGCGGTCGGCAGGGCCAAGCAGATCATGTGGAACGGTCCGGTCGGTGTGTTCGAGTGGGACAACTTCGCCAAAGGGACGAAGAACATGATGGACAAAGTGGTCGAGGTGACCAAATCTGGCTGCATCACAATCATTGGTGGGGGTGACACCGCTACTTGCTGCGCCAAGTGGAACACAGAAGACAAAGTCAGCCATGTCAGCACGGGAGGCGGAGCCAGCCTGGAGCTGCTGGAGGGTAAAGTCCTGCCAGGTGTGGACGCCCTTAGTAACGCTTAAACCTTCATCAACTGGAGAGCGAGTGTGTGTACGAGAGGTGGTTAGCTACGCAGCCAGACTCCTCTTTACTCCCAGAACATCCCCAGAAGTGAAATAAGACAAATCCCATCTTTACCCTTCAGCCGTTTCATGTTCAGTCTTTGTTTTTGAAGTTGTGACTCGGAGGAGGAAAACGTCACCTCACACCTGCTGTCATTAATGAGTAGAGCGCCCTGCCTTACTTCTTTTTTGTCCTAACCTTAACGGTTAGGACAAAAAAGATCAACCTCATCAAGGTGGAAGTCGTTTCTTTCTGCTGAAACACAAACGGCCTCTGCACTGACTGAATCTGGGTTCAAACAGCAACGTCTGCTTCACTGTAAACTTCCGCAGTGGCTCATGTGTGTAAATGTTTTGCTGCGTCACTTTTGCCTCCCTGGGAATGTCACTACACCACCCTGAGTGTGTATACATGCAGAGTATATATATTAAAATATATGAGAGAAATGGTAACTTGGTGTGTTACATTTTGTCTGTTGGCACTAACGTCTGCTCTGGTCGTCTGTCCTCTGTGGTGGTTGTTGGTTTCGAGCGGCCTCAGACTGAGATGTCTCGGCTGATCTGTTCAGGCTAATAAAACTGTCTCTGTGTTAAACAGAAGAGAGAGAAAATAGGAGGCTCAGAGGGCGCTGCTCTTGTGGCGACCTGCAGCAGGTGTTTATTGGCGTTTTCTTTCTCTTTTTTTCTTTTTGTTTTTAACTTTGTTTTAACTCTTTTCTTAACCGTGGTTTCAACTTTCTGCCGAGATGGAGATCTTCTACTCCTTAGTTTTATTGTTGTTGGTGATATTCACCTGGAGTCATTCACTCTCACTGACAATCACTTATACACACGAGGAACTACTTGGATTACGGTGGTCCTGTTTGTCTATGTACGACTCTTCTAATGCTCGGACAGATGTGATTCTTGGTGAGGATTTATTTGCCCAGTCAAAGACTAATTTTGGAAAGCCCCGCGGCTTGAGAAAACGCCGAAAGAAAGGCGGCGTGCGTCAGCGTGTAAGAAAACTTCGGAGGAAGAATCATGTTCCTCTGCCTTCTATGATTCTGGCCAATATCCAATCTCTTAGGAACAAGACGGATGAATTAGAAGGAAATGTGCTTCATTTACGGGAATACAGGGAGGCTTGTCTGATGGCGCTTACATGGCTGACCAATGTGGACAGTGACACTTCACTGCGAATCAGCGGCTTTGGGACCCTTGTCAGATCAGAACTGTGGAGTAACACGCAAATCTCACGGAGAAGGGGTTTGTTTGTATATCAACCAGGGCTGGTGTAATAACTTTACTGTGCGGGAGCAGTTGTGTCTTCCTGACATCGAGCTCCTTTCAGTATCTGTCAGGCCTTTTTACTTACCGAGGGAGTTCCCTCAAATTTTTGTCACTGTTGTTTACATTCATCCTAAGGCTGACGTTAAAGTTGCTGCTGACGCCTTTGTAAAAGTGGTACACAATCTGCAGACTCTCTCACCGGATGCTCCTAATTTTATTCTTGGTGAATTTAACAATTGCAATCTTAAGAAATCACTGAACAATTTCTTTCAATATGTCACTTGTCCTACAAGGAATAACAAAACGCTGGATTTGTGTTATGGACAAATTAAGGGGGCATATGAGTCTGTGGCCAGACCTGCGCTAGATTCTTTGGATCACAATGTTATTCACCTCCTCCCTGCTTACAGATCTGTGATTAGGAGGGAGAAGGCCTGTGTGAAGCGGACTAATGTCTGGACAAAAGACAGTTGTGTTGCCCTTCAGGGGTGTTTTGATTGCACTGACTGGTCCTTGTTTCAAGAGAGCACTTCTGATGTGTGTAGCTACATCTCTTTTTGCAAACACTCTGTGGTTCCAGTCAGAGAATTTAAGACCTTCCCTAATAACAAACCGTGGCTCTCTAAAGATATTAAAGATCTGATTCTTAAAAGGAAAATTGCTTTTAACGAGGGAGACGTTCCCACTATGAGAATATTGAGAAAGGAGGTGAGGGCTGCAATAAAGATCGCCAAGATGAGGTACAGAAATAAGATTGAGGCAGAACTCAGCAGTAACAACCTCAAAAGAGCTTGGCTTGGTATGAAAACAATGGCAGGGCTACACACGAAAGGTAAAAGTAGCATTACATTAGAGGGGTTTACCTCTGACAAACATCTGGCAGATAGTCTTAACAGTTTTTACCTTTGTTTTGAGAACTATGACTGTTCTAGGCAGACCAGAACACTGAGGGAAAAGACTATCACTCCCCCATCAATTTGTATTGAGGAGAGGGGGGTAGCTAATCTTTTTAGACACACCAAAAGCAAGAGTCCTGGACCTGACAACATCTGTGGACAAGTACTGAGAACTTATGCTGATCAGCTGAGTGGGATTTCTCACTATATCTTCTCACTTTCTTTAGAGCTACAGACAGTACCTAAGATTTGGAAACATGCTATTATTGTTCCTGTTGCTAAGGGCAGTTCTCCTAAGGCACTGAATGGTTTTAGGCCTGTGGCTCTGACTTCTTTAGTGATGAAGACATTTGAGAAGATCATTAAGAAGGAGATTTTAATGCAGGTTGAACACCATCTTGACCCCTTCCAGTTTGCCTATAGAGCAGGGAGAGGTGTGGAGGACGCTGTTGTCACACTCCTGCATCTCTTGTATAAGCATCTTGAGGCCCCCCACACCCACGCAAGCTTATTATTTGCTGACTTTTCATCTGCATTTAATACAATTCAACCCCTCTTACTTGCTGACAGGCTTTACAATCATTTCAAGCTTGACACTAGTCTGGTCGGCTGGGTGACAGACTTTCTGATCAATAGGTCACAATGTGTGAGGGTGAATCATGAATTTTCTGGTGTGCTATCCTCCTCTACTGGATCACCCCAGGGTTGTTGCCTCTCTCCCCTTCTGTTCATTCTGTACACAAATGAGTGTCGCAGCAATTTCACGAACAGACACATCCTGAAGTTTGCTGACGACACAGTGATCGTCAGTCTTCTAGTGGGGGATGAGTCAGGCCATGGACAGGTTGTAGATGATTTTGTGAATTGGTGTGATGAGTCCTTCCTTTCACTTAATGTGTCTAAAACTAAAGACATGATTATAGATTTTAGGAAGTCCTATTATAGCTCATTACCTACCATCATTAAAACTGCTGATATTGGGATAGTTGAGAGTTATAAATATCTAGGTGTTGTGCTTGACCATAAACTGTGTTTTGAATCTCATGCTGATGCCACTACTAAAAAAGTTCAACAAAGACTGTTCTTTTTAAGGAAAATGAGATCTTTTAATGTCTCATCTGAGATGTTGTCTTTGTTTTATAGAAGTTTTATGGAATCTGTGATGTCTTTTTGTATCGCTGCCTGGTTTGGTCACCTGATGGTGAAGAATAAGAATCTGTTGGGACTTCTGGTAAAAACTGCTATTTAAATTTCAGGGCGCTGGCAAGATGGACTTTTGGGCATTTACAATAGAAATGTGCTTTAAAGGCTCATTCTATTATTAATTGTGTGAACCATCCACTTCACAGTGAGTTTGAGTTGTTGCCTTCCAGCCGCCGTTTTAGAGTACCTGTGAGGAGGACTAAAAGACTCCAGGCCTCTTTTATCCCTACTGCGTCTTGTCTCCTTAATGGCAAATAATTTTCCTTGAACTTTTTATCATTATTATTGTCATTATTATTTTATAGTATTGTTCTGTTTATTTTTATCCTGCTCCTAAACTAATTTCCCTTTGTGGGACAAAAAAGAAATAAAAAAAATGCCTTTAAACATCAGCTTATCCTGCTGATCCAAGTCCAACACTGAGTTTGTAAAAACATGTTTGTCAATCATTTTGTTTGGTTCCTGAGGAAAATGATTCAATAACTTGCTGCTAATACACAACATTTCATCATATTTCCTCATAACCCTCTTTTGTCTGACCATTTGAATCCCATTTGAATTTGCAATAAAGGATCCACAGAGTTTGGTGACAATAATGACAGTAGATGTTTGTGTGAAAGTGCTGGAAGCAAATTAGTGTGTGATGTTCTTTCAGTATTGCACTATGTAGACGCTCCCTGAGCACTGGTCTCACAGCCAGCTGCACATAGAGACCAGTGTTGTTAGTCCAGGTCAGAAGATGACTTGTTGGAATGAAAATGAGCTCGTAGTTTGTCTGCCCTAATAATGTGACTGGAAAAAGGTGTTGGACTTCAAATATGTCCATTTCTTTCACACTTCACCTTTAAAAGTGAAGCCTTGTGGTTCCTGGAAGGAAAAACACGACTTTTTCAAGTCTTTGTCCTGTTTTTATGATAAATGTACGACTTTAATGTGAAACATTCAGAGTTTTTTCTCTTGTTGTGCTTGTTTGAAGCTGCTTCCTGTTGGCTTCAGCTGTTTGGAGTTTCCATTTTCTAAACTTCTACATTCTGAACCTTCTTCAGCTCTGAACAGATGATGAAACACTGAATGAGTTCAAGCTCACACTTTGTCTAATAAACATACATCTTTCATTCTTTATACAGATTGAGGTGGTGTGGTTTGTCAGAGATCAGCTGTGATTATCTGGCAGCAGCACTGAAGTCCAACCCCTCCCATCTGAGAGAGCTGGACCTGAGGTACAACTTCAACCTGCAGGATTCAGGAGTGAAGCATCTGTGTGGTTTCCTGGAGAGTCCAGGATGTGGACTTGAAACTCTGAGGTCAGTCAGCATGTTTTAGTTGTGCTGAGATGAATATGATGTGAAAGTTGTGCTGACACTAAACTGCAGACATCAGGCTGATATTATACTGATCCACACTGAGGATCTTCATGGTAAAGTCTGTTTTCTTCTTCTCTGGTTTAGTCCATTGACTGCAGCAGAACAATGTTCACATTTCAAACCTTCAAAGAAGAAGAAAAATCCTCCACTGGATAATTCACTGTGAAACTCTCCAACTCTTCATTCCACCTTAAAGTCTTTCTGACACTGAAATCCAAAGCAAAATGTGTGTTTGTTTTACAGACAGCAGTCCAACACAAACATACACACATCATCCAAAACACAGTCCAACATCCAAATCTCCTCCACTGCCAGCATGAATGATGGGAAAGAGAAGGAGGAACACTCTGACATTCAGGGTTAGAATGAGTTTCATAAAGCAGACTGTGAAGATTAAAGCTGCATTAGAAAGCTTACATGAATGAATGAGTGGACAGAAGTGGACAGAGATCATCTGAAGCACTTCAAAGGCTTTAAATCAGCACATTTCTCTTTATTCTTTATCAACTCTGTTAGTTTCTCTCAGTTTTCTGTGGAATGAAGCTAACAGCAGGCTAATAAGATGCTGACCAATAGGTTTCTATTAAAGGTTGTAATTTTGAGCTCCATCAGTGTCCACGCCTGTTGCTCAGTGGCTGCCTGAGGACAAGCCAATGACACTGCCTCACTTTGAACCACTCTCCATAGAGTCATCCGTAGGTTCAAAGCACGATGCTAGGCTACGTGTCCGCCTGGCTCGTCTTCAGTTGGAAAGGGAGGATCGTGAGAGGGAGTTCCAGCTAAAGAAGGAGTTGGAGCTTAAGTGTTTAGACGACTAAAATCGAAATCGACTAATTGTGATCCGCCACCTGTTGACCGTCTTTCAGGTCTAGATGACCTGCCGTGTGATAGATTGTGTGTGACGCAACCATTCCAACCTGCACCTCTGGCTAACCAGCATGCCTGTCGCCATGACCTAGCAAAGAAGCGCCTGAAAAGTGTTTCAGTAAGGCCTTCTTCTAGGCCTTCTTCCGCTGGGTTCTCCTTATGTAATGACTCAAAAAACATCTGGCTGTCACTCGAGACACTATTTTGAGGGAATTGAGCCAACCCCATTCAGTGTTTTGGACCCATCGAAAAGGTCTTGGCAGATTTGGCAGGCTATGCCTAACCGTTATTATGGTGCATGGTAAGTGATATGTTTAAAAGTTGGGTAGGACATTCTGTGACAATCCACTGGTTTGTATTTATGGGAGGGGGTGTTACGGCCCTAGCTGGGCCTCCTGAAACTGCCCTTGTGTGGGCGTGGTGTTTTTCTCCGCCTCCTCCTCTCTTGCCACTCCTACCCCCTATGTTTCTCTCACTCTCCTCTCTCCCCAGGACACAGCTGCTCTTGGTTAGCCTCGTTTGCCACCTGAATCCAGTCAGCAATCACCTTTGAGGCTATTTAAGCTGGGGATGAACTGTGAGCAGTTTTTTTCTCTGGTGTTCCCACATTGGGTGTCGACGTTGTCAGGAGAGATCCTATAGTGTGGAAGCAGTGTAGCTGCTTCACGTGAGTAGTGTGGGCTTGTGGGCCTCGGCAGCAGTAAAGCTAGCTACTGCTAGTGACAGGGTGAGCTTAGTGATGGGCAAATGAAGCTTCATGAAGCACTGAAGCTTTCCATCCAATTGGTTCACCCCAGCGCAAAGCTTCTTGAAGCTTCATTTGCTCTAGTAGGACACCTACTGGACGTAAAAAAAATTAGTTGGCATGAATTTGAAGAGTGTGGCCTTTTTCACACAGCCTGTAAATGTCAACAACAAAAGGAGTGTGTAAAACATGTATATTGTAGTGATGGCAGTATGGAAAATGATCATTTGGAAACGCTTAAAATGGAAATGATCATTTACTGTGAGGTGAGGTGTGGTTGGGATGTGGACAGTGGTTGTGCTTTTGTAACGTTGAGGTATGAACAGCTACACACTGAGGCCTCAGTCCTGCTTGTTCACATTTTATTCTGTAAAAACTACATTTTCACTGCTTTTATGGCCTTTTTAGTGGGGAGAACATAGCTAGGATTTAATGATTTAACAAATCTTTTAAATCCTTTGTCCTCCACAATGCTAAATTGCTGGGAGTCCTCAATCACCATGCTAACCAGGTCTTCATCTATTTGAGATTGTTCTCCTGACGAAAGACAATAAAAACAAAGCACAAATATAAATATCACACACGTCACTTATTACAGCTGTATAATATTGTTACATCATTTAGTAACATTACTGCATGCTATATTTGATGGCATTTGATGGCTCACCTGGTCTTGTTCCACAATTGGTGTCCCCCCTATTCTCATGCAAAGCTTTGTAGTGCCTAAGCATGGATGAGGTGTTGTTGTTATATCCCAGCTCCCTGGCACATAGCAAACACTTCACCTTGTACAAAAGTAAAGACAGCTTAACATAAATTGTATTGCACCATCATTATTATGAAAATACATCTTCTGTAGAAATTTACATACCTTGTTGGGAGGAATAAAATCAAAATGTTCCCACACAGGGGAGGACATCCTCCTCTTCTTAGCTGGCTCCATTCTCTCCTGACTTTCTCTCCTCACTCTCATAAACCTCCAAACTCTCACTAACCGCAACTCTCCATCAAACACCCACATTTTGAATGAAGTCTGAGGGGTTTATATCGCTGCCATAGCTCCCGGCAAAGTTTGAACCACTTCATGAACCAGTCACGTGGTACAGCCGGAAATGCTAAAAAAAAAAAAAAAAAACTCGAGACACTAACTATAGAAATAAATCATATAACATGACAAAACTGTGATAAATAATCACTTTTCTTAGTAAGGTGAAAATGAACCTTACCCATATATGAACATTGTATATAAGGACTTGGGACTAAAACCCTTTGAGTATACTGATCACAGGCCATGGGACTTGAAAAATGATATAGACCCTGAAAACAATGTCTATACCCATAAGTATGATCAAAAATGTGAGTATTATACAAATGAGCAGTTCAATCAAAATATAATAATGGATAATGTAATATCAATCATACATTTTAATAGTAGAAGCCTCAATTCAAACCATTCAAAAATCCTGGACTGTCTGGCACAGTTTTCTAAGAAATTCACTGTCATTGTAGTTTAAAATGTAGAATCATCAGTGAACTGTCACTAGCACTGGATAACATAATTGAGTGCATAACTATTGAAATAGAAGCTGAAAAGTCAAAGAATCTGCAAATCAGCTGTATCTACAGGACCCCTGGATCATGTATAAAAATGTTCACAGAGGAAATGTTGAAGATGTACAATCCCATTAACAAGAAAATGACATTTATATGTGGTGATTTCAATATAGATTTGTTGAATCCAACTGTGAACAGTGCCATCACTGATTTCGTCCATACAATGTACAGCATTAGTCTTTATCCCTTAATCTGCCGTCCAACTAGAATAACCTCACATAGTGCTACACTTATTGATAATATTTTCACTAATGTTGTTGACAGGAATGTTGAAAGTGGATTAATAATAAATGACTTAAGTGACCATCTACCAGTTTTTGCAACAGTACAGAGCTACGCCAGGATTAACAGATGTGAACCTAATAAGAAATTAATTAGACATAAAACACAAGAAGCAATTTGCCGCCTTAAGAAAGAGCTCAACAACCAAGACTGGAGTAACATCTATGTTCAAGACGTTGACGTGGCATATGAAAACTTATCAGTAATATTAACTCTTTACAATAAACACTGTCCCCTAGTGAATAAAACAAAAAAACCTAAAAACTCAGGAAAAAAACCATGGCTAACAATGGGGATACTGAACGCATGCAAGAAAAAGAATCTGTTGTACAAGACATTTTTAAAGAAAAGAACAATAGAAGCTGAACAAACTTATAAGAGGTATAAGAATAAATTGATAGGGATCATGAGAAGCAGCAAAAGAAATTACAACAGTAAACTTTTAGATGAAAATAAAAAAAATATGAAAAACATGTGGACAGTGCTAAATAATATTGTAAATAAAGGAACTAAAGGATTGGAATATCCAAATAACTTTCAAATACAAAATACAACAACTAGTGACATAAAAACAAATTGCAAATGGTTTTAATGACTTTTTTTCTTGATGTTGGTCCTGGCTTGGCTAAAGAAATTGTAAAAACTGGGCACCCTCCTAAAACTAAAACTATTAATGTAGCAAACTCAATGTGTATGAGGGGAGTAGATGAAAAGGAAATTATGGATGTAGTCACATCCTTTAACTCCAAGAAATCAACTGACTGTGATGGCATTGATATGCACTTAATTAAAGGTATTTTTGGATGTATTGTGAAACCATTTACCTACATTTGTAATCTGTCATTACAAAGTGGTTTATTTCCTGATAAGATGAAAATTGCAAAGGTAGTTCCAATATATAAAGCTGGAGATAAACATCTTCTCACAAACTATCGGCCCATCTCTCTACTTTACAATAGATTATATGACTTTATCATAAAAAACAATGTACTATATGAACAGCAGTATGGATTTAGACCCAAAAGGACCACAACACATGCCATAATGGAGTTTATAGATGCAGTAACAACTGCTGTTGAAAACAAAGAATATGCTGTCTGAGTTTTTTTTAGATTTAAAGAAAGCATTCGATACAGTTGATCCCAACCTTTTACTTAACAAACTATGTACATATGGGGTCAGAGGGGTGGCCTTATCATGGGTTAACAGTTACCTTAAAAACCGTTAACAATTTACCCAAATAAATGCCATGATGTCAGAACCGAAACCTGTTGTGTGTGGGGTTCTCCAAGGATCAGTTTTGGGGCCGCTGCTTTTCATATTGTATATTAATGAGATATGTGCTATTTCAAAGTCTTTGAAAATAATATTATTTGGGGATGATACAAACTTACTGTGCTGTGGAAATAACTTGGAACAACTTCTGAATGAGCTAGAAAATGAATTAAATAATCTGAAGACCTGGTTTGACCATAATAAATTAACATCGAACCTGAGCAAAACAAAATTCATAATATTTGGGAATTGCACATATTCTACTAACAGTAAACTGAAAATATCGAAGTCTCTGGTAATTCTCTACAAGGTTAAGGATCTCATAAATCAAACATCATTATATACTATCTATTGTTCTATTATACTACCGTATATGACATACTGTGTGGAAGTGTGGGGAAACACGTATAAGACACACACTCATCCAATATACATTCTGCAAAAAAGAGCAATAAGGATAATAAATAAAGCTACTTCAAGAGAACCATCAAATCCACTTTTTATCAAATTAAATATTCTCAAATTTAAAGATTTGGTTGACCTCAGAACTGCGCAAACAATGTACAAAGCAGCGAATAAATCTTTGCCCCACAACATTCAGAACTTGTTCAGAATAAGACCAAATACTCCTGACCTGAGAGAAATGTTCAGCAAGCCAGTAGTAAGAACAAATGTAAAATATCAGAGCATCACAGTCAGAGGAGTTAGTGTGTGGAACACCTGTACAGATGAAATCAAGACAAGTGCATCAATACAAAAATTCACACAATTTTTTTTATAGATCAAGCCCTGAGTAACCCAACCTTAAGTTTCTTTAAGGTGTTTGTCACATAGATATAAAATAAGCTCAGAGATTAAGCAGCTGTTATAAACAGGGTGATTAGCTTATGTAAAAATGTAGTTTGTTGTTGTTCTGGTTTACATGCTGAAAATGGTTTTATTTGTGTATGTTCAATGTGTTCGACGTGTACATAGTTAAACATATATGAATCAAATAATGTTGAATCCTGGATATGGATTTGTAAGCAATGAAATTTGAAGTAAGGGGGTAGGAACAAGAAAAGTTTCCTACTCCTTTTCGAGCACACGCATTCTGTAGACATAGATATATACATGAAAACTTGATGATTTTTAAGTTTTATTTATTTATTTTTTCTATTGTTATTTCAATTATATTTGCATGTTCGAAATAAAATTATATCTATCTATTAGGGGTGCAATGATACTCGTATCGATATTGAACCGTTCGATACAGTGCTTTCGGTTCGGTGCGCATATGTATCAAACAATACAACATTTTTAATTTATTTTATCAACTTTCCTTCTGACGGTGCTGTCTGTGTTGAACGCTCAGTGGATCTGCGCTCGACAGTGCAGCCTAGGCGGAGTAGTCGAACACAGATTCACTGAGCGCAGGGCAAGCTAGCGAGACAGAAGTTAAGCTCTCCTTGCAACATGGCAAATTGAACCTCCCCCACCCTTATTCAGATCTGGCGTTTGGAACTATTTTGGTTTTCATGTGACGTATGACCCTGAAGGTAAGCGCGTCATGGACTAAAGTAAAACAGTATGTTGGATGTGCCAGCAATGCTCAATTACATGGGTGGGAACTAGTGTGTTGGCACAGTTAGCTCATAAACGTGTTCGGTAGCTCGTTAACAGAGATTTGCCGTGTTGTGGCGTTAACGTCATTTCAGATTAACGCTGACAGCACTAGTGGGAACACAACGAATATGACTGCACATTTATGCCGACATCATCCTAGTGCAAAGACAAGTGGAAGCAGACAAAAACAACAAGCATGCATGCTACAAACTTTACCCGAGTAATTTAGACAGCCGTTAGCACATGATTCTCCTTATGGGGACCTGATATGTTTAATAAGCTGCTGAGAATATAGCCCAGAAGAAGCGTATAGTATAGCTTTTATTTTGGAAAGAGACATTTCTCTGTAATAAACTCTCTTTTCCAAAGATGAGTGATTCCTCAATCAGATACAGGGCTCGCAAAATCGCTAGCCCGACGTCCTGGGGCTAGCGATTTTTCAAGTCGGGCTGCCCTGCTCTGCTTGTCGGCCTATCGTAGGAAGGAAAAATATATGTCAATGCTTTTGCATTCGGAAATGTAGCTGGGTAATTATGTCATTGGCATCGGTGAGCCACTGTCAATATGTGACATATTGAAATCGCGTTTGAATTTGCGCTTGTTTTTTGCTTTCACTTTGCAATTGCGCGAACTGTGTATAGAGAGCGACAGCACTGATTGGTGAGTGATGATAATTTACACACCAATTCCTCTGACATCGTCTTATCAATCGTTAGCTTACTATGCAAACATGTCAA
The DNA here is from genome assembly GCF_056152115.1 of Neolamprologus brichardi. Lineage (NCBI taxonomy): Eukaryota > Metazoa > Chordata > Actinopteri > Cichliformes > Cichlidae > Neolamprologus > Neolamprologus brichardi. The sequence goes on along the minus strand of NC_142106.1, from coordinate 53,507,631 downwards.
GTGAAATCTCCCGCAGCAAGCTTAAACATGTGAGAGGTTGATCGCGCAGAGAATCGCTGAGCGTTATGTGAGTGCGTGTGTAAAAGCAGCAGGATATATGTTTTAGTTCTGCTGAGCCAAATAAGACAGGTCAGGGTGAAGAAGTGACAGCCAAAGAAAAGCTTAGCACAAAACGGAAACGTTATGACAAATAAGACTATAAGGCAAAAAGAAAGTGCAGCTTTATGGTTTCATGGACAAAAGAATTTCTGTGGCTGCAATATGAGAAGCTAAATAACCAGGGCTGCACATAAGTGGTCCGCAGGTGCGCATTCGCTGTCAAAATAAAAAACGCGCACAAGATAAGAGGTTGCAACGCGTGTTTGCATACATAAGATTTTCTGAAGGAGGACAGACATTTGTTTAGAACTCTTAAAGATGTCAAAGAAGCTCCTTTAAGCAATTACTGTGGTGTTCCTCCACCTCCAAAGAAATGGAGTCTGAACCACAAAAGAAGCGCGTATTCTCGGAAAAGTGGTTGCAGGAGGTGAGCTGGCTTCAAACAAATGATGAACGCACAGAGATGTGGTGCAGAATGTGCCGTGAAAATTTAATAAATGACAAATTAATAAAAAGGCATGAAAAAATTTTTTGTATCGAAAAAATATCGAACCGTGACACCAAAGTATCGAACCGAACCGTGAATTTTGTGTATCGTTGCACCCCTACTATCTATCTCTCTAACCTAAGCAGCATTTCATTGGACTGTGGGAGAACATCCAACCTCCACAGAAAGGTCAACAAGCTTCAGCCTACAACCTTCTTGCTTTAAGGCACTAGTGCTAACCACTTTTCACCATTTCAGCCCAAATCCTGCATCTTCCTGTTTCTGACTCCAGGCCAGCTCCACTAACACTTTCTCATCAGACACTGCCACCTAGTGGAGAAAGTCTTAGTTCCATTTGAAGCTTCAGATTACAGTTGGTTCCTTTACAAAGAGGTGGAGGTGGTGGGGCCACAGCACCATCATCACTGAGTGCCATAGGACACTTAACCTTTGTTTCCATATGCTGGGAACTTCCTGTTAAAAATATTTATTGGACAAACTGGAAGAAATGATTCAAGGACTTAGTCACAGAACAAAGATTCAAATCTCCAAAATCCAACTGGCTGCATCAGGACATATAGTCTGAAACTCTGCATAGTTTCCTGTTTGAAGCTGCTTCCTGTTGGCTTCAGCTGTTTGGAGTTTCCATTTTCTAAACTTCTACATTCTGAACCTTCTTCAGCTCTGAACAGATGATGAAACACTGAATGATTTCAAGCTCACACTTTGTCTAATAAACATACATCTTTCATTCTTTATACAGATTGGTGAAGTGTGGTTTGTCAAAGATCAGCTGTGATTATCTGGCAGCAGTGCTGAAGTCCAACCCCTTCCATCTGAGAGAGCTGGACCTGAGAGGAAACAACAAGCTGCAGGATTCAGGAGTGAAGCATCTGTGTGGTTTTCTGGAGAGTCCAGGATGTGGACTTGAAACTCTGGGGTCAGTCAGCATGTTTTAGTTGTGCTGAGATGAATATGATGTGAAAGTTGTGCTGACACTAAACTGCAGACATCAGGCTGATATTATACTGATCCACACTGAGGATTTTCATGGTAAAGTCTGTCTTCTTCTTCTCTGGCTAGGCTTAGTACACCATTAATCAGTTGTGTTTTAACGTTGCTCTCTGCAGGGTTTATGACAAGACTTTTAAATCTTCCATAGACAAAACCAGTGAGTACTGAGACTCTGTGTCACATTCATCACTATTTCATCAACAGCATATCACATGAAAGCTCGTTTGTGCTTATTTCATTCTGCAAAAATCTATAAATTATGGGATGCGTGTTTAAGGATATGTTTTTAGGTACTGGTTTTGGTCAAAATATTTTAATACTTTTTAAAATCTTTTTAGTGAGTGAGAAGGCTGCAGCTGAAGAAGATGGTGGGTCTTTAAGGAATAAAGAGAAATCCCTCACAGACAGTTTGTATTTGATCAGAAAACCACTAAAAAACTAATATGATTGTAAACAGCACCAGTTACAGTTCCAGGGAATCCTGAATTATTCGATGTTTGTCTCTCATCAGGTGACTCTGAGGTCAGACTGAATCCAGACTCATTAGACACACAGCTTGATTTGTCTAAGGATGACATAAAGCTCATTAAGGTGAGAGAAAAGCATGTGGATCTGATTATTGTCTTGTGACACAAAAAAGAGGCCTTCAGCACAGAAATTGTGTCAGGTGTGTTAAAGCACAGGGCAGACAGCCAGTCAGGTTTAAGATTCTGTGTCATTGTCAGTATGTTACTCGCAGTTTTTAAAGTGTGTACAGATAACACCTGATGTGTACTCTGTGTGCCTAGGGGCACACGCCACAAGCTGTGTGGTCCATCTATGTTTCTACCCTCACCTATGGCCACAAACTGTGGGTAGTGACTGAAAGAACGAGGTTGCGAATACAAGCGGCGGAAATGAGCTTCCTCCGAAGGGTGGCTGGCCTCTCCCTTAGAGATAGGGTGAGAGGTTCGGCCATCCGGGAGGGGCTCAGAGTAGAGTCCCTGTTCCTCCACATCGAATGGAGCCAGCAGAGGTGGTTTGGGTGTCTGACAAGGATGCCTCCTGGGCGCATCCTGGGTGAGGTGTTTGGGCATGTCCCACCGGGAGGAGGCCCTGGGACAGACCCAGGACACGCTGGAGAGATTATATCTCTCGGCTGGCCTGGGAACACCTTGGTGTTCCCCCGGACAAGCTAGAGGAGGTGGCTGGGGAGAGGGAGGTCTGGGCTTCTCTGCTTAGGCTGCTGCCCCTGCGGCCCCGGAGAAAGCGGAAGAAGATGGATGGATGATGGATGGATGGGTGTACTCTGTATAGTTTGTTCACTGTTTACTTGTTTATTGCTGCTTTAAACAGCTGATGTATTTCCTCTCTGAATTCCAGCCTCCATCAAGCTTCACCCCTCAAGTACAAACTGAATCCACACACATCTCCTACAGGTGCTTCTAATTTCACATTAGGTTGATAACATGTATGTAATGATGTGACAAGACGCGTGATACAGCTGGAGGTGATCAGACATCAGCTCATACAGGCTGGTTGGAGTGCTTCAGCCCTTCTGTGTCCTACAGGTTCAGGTGTCCTGGTCCAGGTGTGTTCCAGTGTACTCTGACCAGACTAGTGTTTGTTATGGCTCAGGAGGCGGAGCTGTTGTACAGGACTGTCCAATGGGATGAGAGCCTCCTTCAATCAGCTGGAAAAACAGCTGCAGGGCCGCTGTTTAACATCACATGCTCTGAGGATGCAGTCTGGGAGCTCCACCTGCCACACTGTGAAACAAAGGAGGGTGAGCACTGTGCTGTGAAACATCTGTGTTACTGTGTGGTGCTCAGCTAATATGAACTGTTCTTTATCATACAAATAACCACAATGCAGTTTATTTATAACAAAAAAGGATGGAGGTGAACTTGTTTGCAGGAGATGTAATCCTCAGATAAGGTGAGAAGTAAATCTGAACTCTCACAATGAAAAGCTCTTTCCTTTCACAGCGCTGTGTGTTGATGGCCTGCTGTCTGTTGCCCACATCTCTGATGATGGGATGAGCATCTTGGAGCCGCTGGAGATCACTGCCACCCATGTGGTTGTGAAGGTTCCTCACCTCTCTGGGTGGGGCGTCATCTGGGATGATGTTAAGCGGCTCCTGAACATAACAGTAAATGGCCAAGTTCTGCTGTTCTTCCGACCTTCAGAGACAGAACCTGCACAAATCAACATGTTTCTACTCCAGGAAAATATCCCATTGTCAGAGGTAAATAGTTTCATCATCTTCACTCTGTGGTCCTCTCAGAATCCAAATGATTCTCAGCAGCTTTCTGATAATAAACTAAAGTTATGTACAGGTTTACTGGTCACTCCTCTCTGATTACCTGAGACAAAGAGTCAGGCTCCATTTAACTTTTCTTACCCACATTGTTGACCAATCACTGCTCTTCTTTATTCACTCCCAGTAATGACCCTAAGCTGTGAACATTTGATGTTTGTGACCCATAATGTCAGATCTGACACTTCACTGACAAAAATAAAATCATGGAGCTTTTTTTTTCTCTGTGCAAAGCTATTCTATCTCAACAATGATTGTTTTTGATTCATACTGACACGTGATATTCTACACCTGATATGTTTAAATGAGCTCTACAGGTGAATAGACTTATTAACGTTACCAGCATAATAAACTGTCCTGTCACTGCAGGTGGCTGCCCAACAACACGATGATGCTAAATACATCCAGACCCCTGCTGACTGTCTTTTCAGCTTCAGTCAAAGGTACAGTGTCCACTGTGACCCTGAGAGCAGGATAATACAGCCGAAGGTGAGTCAGCAGTTAGAAACTATATGCTACTGAAATGAAATGAAAGTCCTGGATAACCCACTCGTCATGAAAATGTCACCTTTCTGTTGTTGTTTAGCAAACACAGTTTCGCTCAAAGTTTGGCCCAAATTACCATCCAACATTTCAAGTTTTCCTGAGTACAAATTCAGGGTTTGTGACTCTGATAGTCAAAGACCAAGAGGGGAATGAAATCTGGAAATCATCTGTTTGCCTGCCAGGTAAGATTCCTGCCAAATACCAGCAGAAATTACCCTACAAACTTCTGCAACAAAGTTATTTTATAAAAATTCAACTGAAATCATACTTCTCTTTTCATCCTCAGTTCAGAGTGCTGTTAAATGTCTATCTTTCTTTGTTCCTTCAGCACCAAGAACAGAAACCTTAATGAGAAATGTCCCAGCTGAGTCCGGAGTCCCGGCAGACGAGAGGCTGCTCACAGTTCGCTCACAGTTTATTGACAGAGTGTCTGAACCTGTTTTAGACAAACTTCTGGATAAACTCCTGGAGCAGCATGTTATCAATGATCAGGAGATGGAATCAGTCAGATCACAGCAGAGCAGAGCAGATAAAGCACGAGACGTTATTGACACAGTGCGACGAAAAGGAAGTGGCGCCAGCTCACTTCTGATCGATGCTCTCTGTGAGGAGGATCCATGCCTTTTAACAGAGCTGAACTTAATGTGAATGAACTCAGATTTCTAATAAATCTCAAAGACCACTGACAGTGTCATTATTGTGATCTTCATGTGTGTGTTGGAAACTGGACTTTAGTTCTTATTAAAACCTGGACTCTGACTAGAAGCTGAGCAGGACATTGGATGGACTGAAGCAGAGTCTCTGGGCTGCTCATTATTAGTGCACAAACCAGGAAATATGTGAAGCTCCAACCTGTAGCTGCTGAACCACATCTACAGGTTGAAGAGCAACACCTCAAGTTATCTGTGAGGCATCTGTTTCCAACAATATAACTGAAGCTGTTTTTACCTTTAATGCTGGAATAACATATTGAATCACATGATCAGTGTTTACAATCTGATTACTGAGGTTCTCGTCTGTGCTAGCTTCTGCTTTGAGGAGCATTTTGTGTTTCTGCCTGTATAAATAAAGTTTTGCTGTTTCCTTTCTTATGCTGGAGTTTGAATTCATGTTTTTAAACAGTTTGAGCTTCCTGTTCGTGTAACCCATTCATGTGTTACGCCCGTCATTGCGTTGTGTTCTGGCATGAAAGCAAGAGGCAGGAGACAGCACTTGGGTCTTTGGCTCTTTACTGCACATCTGCAACACAGAAATAAGGGTCTGATCTGTGTGTGTCACGCGCCTGCCAGTACACCTCTCCTGACAAAGGAAAAAAAGAGTGCACACTGTTAAAAAAACTGCAGCGAATACGCTCACGAGCCTCTAGCGATCAGGCTAACTTAGCATGCTAGCATTTTAGCTGCGTTCTCGGCTAAAACTCATTAAAAACGTATATTAGCAAACTCTGTCCTCCACAAAACTTATCCCGAACGAGTCTCTTAACGACAAACAAAAACGCGGCGGTTCGGCTGTATTCACATTGCAGCTTGGGGTCTGAACAAACTTTAATTCGCAGAGAGCAACGTGGCAGTGACAGGCAATGCTGAAAGGAGCTGTGACCGGGGGCACACATGCACGCGCCTACGTCACCACGCAGCGCGCACACACACACGAACGCACACAAACTCAGATCACACAGGTAGGAGAGTGAGATGCAAAATGACATATTTAATTTTTAAAAAAAAGGGTGTTTTGGGTGAAATTTAAAAGTATTTAACACATATGTTACATTCGTCTGATTGACTTGATTTGCATCTCATGTCGTCATGAGACTGTCAATGTATCTTAAACATACTGCTTCACAAACACTGTTGTGACAGTGATGTACACTTTCTCGTTGGTATATATGTATGATTTCTATACAGTTTACACCAGGTGACCACTTAAGGACATCTCCTGGTTTCATCTTCATGTTTCCCTCTCACCACATATCCAACCCGATATCATGACCAGCAGCTTTTATAGCTGTGGCTCCAACAAACATCAGTGGATACTGAAATATATTAAATAAATTCTAACAACAGCTGATCAAGCTTAAACGCTGCTGTTGTTCATCGTGACATCTGCTTGTTTCCTCTTTTTGGCGCAAAGTGGGTGATAAACAAACAAGACCGACAGGACTTGTGACAAAAAAGCCGATCAGCTGATCATTGATCAGTTTCATGATTGAAGTGGCAACAGGAGAGGGAGGGGGAGAGGAGGAGAGAAGAGGCAGCTGTGCAGCAAAGACAGAATAACTCCAGCTTTGTGTCAAATGCCCAGTATGCTCAATGGTCAGTCCAGCTGTGAGGTCAGGGTAACAGGCATCTTTGAAAATGTTAGAGCACTTTTGCAAATATGTGATGTCCTGACAGCAACAATCTATCCTGAAAATATCTGGGGGTTTTTTGTGACCCAGAAAGAAATATGTATATTTCAAACTCTGCGTTCCTCTACCACTGCCTCAATTTGAGTTGTGGATGAAATGCATTCTGGGATATTTGCCTGGGCTTAGCTACAGTAGCTAGCAAGCTGATTGGAGACCAAAACAGCCAATCAGAATTTTTGCATCCAAGTCTGTGATTGGTTGGTTTTGTGGCACGATTACAACGGTGTACAGAAGCTGTCTCCGTTATCATGGCTACTCGGCAACGGAACTCAAAAGTCTGGGAGCATTTTGAGAAAACAAAAGAAAAGAAAGTCCAATGCAAACTCTGCAAAATGGAACTTGCCTTCCATGACAGTATGACAGCGATGCACAAGCATCTGAAAAGGAAGCACATCATGGCATCCGACGACGAAGTGGTGCAGTCGTCTCGGTCAGCTAATTGGCTAGTTAGCTGCTGTTGGGTGAGAAGGGGGTGTTTTACTTTTATTTTAGCATCAGCATCAATATTATATCAGAATCATTTAATAAGCATTGCATTAAACATTGATTGAAGCTATTGACATTATCTTAACATTTGTATTACAGTGATTGCTATAAGCTGGTGTTAATCTTACAGGTGTCAGAATAATCATGTTATCTCTCATTGCAGGTGTAAACATGATCACCTTATACACATTGCAGTTTGTTGCTCATTATAGAGTTGTGCCCGAGTTAATAAAGGTTAAAAACTTCAGTCGGCGTTATGACTGTGTTGTGGAAGTTTTCCACTTAAATAAAGCCTGCAGACGAGCGGTGAGCGGTAGCTAACATTCTTTTATTTCATGCACACAACATACAAACAAGCTTGTGGAGCCCCCATGGCCGCGGGACCGACGGTCAGCAGAGTCTCACTGAGCCAAAGTCAACCTCTCAGTTAAATACCTTCTCCAGGAACAAAAGGCAGTACACAGCTGTTTCACACCTTAAGGTTCACACTCCCTTGCTACTTCCCAGAGTCCTCAAGAGACAAAAGACTGGTCCTCTGGAGTTCCTGTTTTCCCCCCAACATCCTGACTACACCCCCTACCATTTGTCTTAAGTATGAGTGTCAGACATGTTAATACAATAACATAATGCGATTAAATACCTAGGTAAAAGAAATTCCTCTACAATCCCACCCTTTGATTCTAAAATCAAGAATCACATTAAAACCAGAATTTCTTTCCTGACATTCTGTATATCACATCAACATTATTGTACACTTAATGGAGTTTCACACTGTGTATCCTCACTTCACTGTTCTCCCACCACCCTTTGTTCATCTTTAATCTTCCCCACAATCTAAGCTCTCACATGCAAATGGAAACAACAATGATACAGAGGAAAGGTCTTCTCCAGAGTGTCAAAGTACTTTGCATGGCAAAGTGAAACAGCATTAGGTGGTCATTCTCTGTCACAGTCATGGCTCCTGGTGTCTGTGCCATTTACAGAGTCATAATTCCAACGCTGATCTTCCTTGCGCTGTCACTTTTGGAGCTTAGCACGCTCTCTCCATCCCTCGATTTCTGTTCCAACGCGGCTGTAGATTTAAGGCAGAGCACGTCGTACACCTTAGTTGTCTTCCTCAGCGTCAATGACGAAACTCTTTCATTTTATTTTAAGATTTTGCTGTTCAAAATCTCCTCGTGACAATCCTTTGGAAGCCCACTGTCGTTTGTCTGTTGTCCTGCAGATGGTCCCTGCTTCTCAGTGGTTCTCTTGAAGCGTTCTCTCCTAGTCACAGTTTGCATCTGCGCCTCAGTCAATCCTTCCATATCCCTCATGTCACGGTTCCTGCAATTTAAAAATGAAAACTTCCCCGGAAAACCCTCTTTTGCCCTATGTTAGCTTAGCACAATTAGACATGCACAATGAAGTGGTGCATTGTCTCTTAAAAATTCTCAGGGCTTCTCCCCTGAAGTAGCTTCACTTCAGGCCCTGTTGTAAGAAAAAACATTAGCCAGTGGTGTGTCCTGCTGTAAATCATGTGATTAGATCATATGATTATGCCCTCTGCTGTGGAAAAAGTGATATAGATGTTAGCGCAGCGCGTCTGTATGCACACTTTCTCACAGTGACCTCTGCACCGTAAACAATACAAGGTCATGAATAACACACCGCTGGTAAATTCACAAAGACACAGAAAGTGGCATTTAAAAGGTTAAGTCAGCACGGCTCAAAAGCCCATGCAACCCGTTGCTGTCACCTTTCTGCTCCTGTAAAAGAAACATACATACATCCACCCTTTTGTCTCTCTGGATGGAGGTGCAATCTTGCATATTGGTGTCAAGTCAGTCAAGTTTTTGTCAGTCCAGTCAATCCCCGTGTTTATTGCTGATAGCAGAACCTCTTGTGTCGCAATAAGTTTCTACTGCCAGCAATGACGTCATTTCAAAAAGGAAAAAAAAGAATTTAGACTGGATTACCTCGCTGAATCCTTTTTGCCAGGGACTTGTTTTCTGATTGTCCCAAATAAGTGGCTTTCTCCCGAGCCCATTTTAATTTTGGAGAAGCTCACTTGCGATTGATCAACATGTTGTGTAGCGCTTTCGATTCCGATCTTGCAGCCTGCTTGAAAAAGAGAAAAACTGCCAAACAAAAATCTCAGTGCACTGTTAAAAATCAAAAAAAATATGAAAGCCTAGTCTTAGAAGTTGTCTAAGCATACTCTCTTAGAATGATGAAAAAACAAAACTAATTGGCAGGTTCAAAATGGTACCAAAAGAAAATGCATCAGTAAATCCCCAAAACTTTCATCCACCAGTCACACACCTCACACAACAGCAATATTCTATTAGAAAATGAGTTTTTGTTTTCCCCATGTACCCAGATGTGTGTCATGATAAGACCTCCCTCACACATCAGAAACCAGAAACTCAATAATCTATTAGTCCCCACTCATCTGACCCTCCCGCAGCATTCTGTTCACCCCTGATTCAATCATCCTTCCCCAAAAATAACACTAGTTCACTCGTCTATGTATCACTTCTTAACCTACTAAGCTAACCGGACAAGATGATGGTAACAGAAATGCTTAAAATGCTATTTGGTCTTCATGAGCTTCATTGCATGTGTGTTTGTGTTAGTAGGATTAATGCATTTTTCTGTTTGTGTAATTTTTGTGTACCTCTCCTCTTTGCGGTGCTCCAGACACTTTTCAATTCTCCACACAAGGCAGTCGTCTTTTCCTTCCCAGTTTCCTAAACCCAAATTTCATTCCCACACTACAACATCATTCCTCCATGTTGTCCCCTTCTCCTTCGACTGTGGTCTCATCTCACCCCCCCCCCCCCCCCCCCCCCCCCTTGCAGCAGTCCAGTGAGAGTCAGTTGTCTTTCAGCTTTGTCCTGTGTTTTCCACTGTCTCATTTTGCCATTTTTGCGCTGAAAGTGGCAAATGTCCAACTCAAGCAGTCTTTTCAAAAGTCCATTCACACACAGTGAAGGTGCAGCTCGTTGGAAATGCACATCCATCCATCCAGTCATGATGATGCCATTTTTCTCCTTGCTGTCGCTGTCTTGCACAGCTGTTGCTGCTGGACCTTTCTTCACTACTCAGGATGCTGCTTTGAGCTCTCGAGATCCATCTCGTTGTTCTGAAACTGCATTTCTTGTCTTCAAGGAGAGATTCTTGGAGCTTGTGTTCTCAGGGTGACAAACACATGGAAGTTAAGCTGTAAAACAATTTAGCCAAAACTTGGCTTGAGTGTTTCTAATCGTGTTAACCTATAATTTTCTTCCGACTGCTGCACGTGGAAAATTGATCCAGGTCTGCTCTTCACCTGCAAGTGACACACTGAGACATTTTGATCATTAAACACAAAACCCTTGCCCTAATTTTATTGCTCATTTTCATCAACAATTCTGCTAATTTTGTGTGTGTCCACCCTAGGGGAGCTGGTGGCCTGCAGTACCACCTTCTCCCACTAGTTGGAAACAACTTTTACACACATTTCTACACTCCTCTCTTTTTTTCTTTTTCTTTTTTTTTCTTTGTTCCCCATTTTCAACATTTTGAAACCCCGTTTCTCACTGTTTTTACACACACATCAACGTTTCCCACACAACCATTCTCTGCATTCTTACACACTACACATTTACTCAATTCTTACCATACAGTCACATATTGAGTTTTGTCTCTGGCCGCCTGGTGGAACGTCCGCTGCTACTGGATCTAGATCCCATATTTACATTCAGAGCGTCCTCTGCAATGGCCTTCTTCCCTTACCGGCAGAAAAGTGCTAAAATACCGTCACTCCACACACTGTATTGTGCAGACGTGATTATCAACGGTGGACTCGAACCACCGTTCCCTGTGATGGACCGGTGTTTTTGCAATTACTCTTGCAGACGACTGCTTTTCTTTTGCACAACACCGGAACCGAACACAAGCCTGGGGACTCTAACCCCAGGATTTTCCCTCCGGAGACTCGAACTCCGGAGCAGCAAGCACTTCACCACTCGGCCAGACAAAAAACTCCTCATAACTGTATACAAAGTTAGCTACAACTCACCCATCTGCAGAAGTCCCCTCAAAATCGATGATCTCGGTGGTGACTGAAACACACGGCTCCGTGACTCCTCCATCTCCTTTGCTTCAACAGCTGGTAGGACAAAGGTACCTTTTCCCTCAGGGGTGATCAGCCCGTCCACAGAACCGTTGTTCAGCGACCACACGGACCACCCTGCTCACAGCGCCATTTTGTTGTGGAAGTTTTCCACTTAAATAAAGCCTGCAGACGAGCGGTGAGCGGTAGCTAACATTCTTTTAATTCATGCACACAACATACAAACAAGCTTGTGGAGCCCCCATGGCCGCGGGACCGACGGTCAGCAGAGTCTCACTGAGCCAAAGTCAACCTCTCAGTTAAATACCTTCTCCAGGAACAAAAGGCAGTACACAGCTGTTTCACACCTTAAGGGTCACACTCCCTTGCTACTTCCCAGAGTCCTCAAGAGACAAAAGACTGGTCCTCTGGAGTTCCTGTTTTCCCCCCAACATCCTGACTACACCCCCTACCATTTGTCTTAAGTATGAGTGTCAGACATGTTAATACAATAACATAATGCGATTAAATACCTAGGTAAAAGAAATTCCTCTACAATCGGCTGATCCATGGTGTGGGATTACTTTGGGCCCAGGAGGTTGCACGCGCTTACATAACACTGATATCATGTGATTCTTTGTGATTTTTTATCTAGTTATATCTTTTCATTAAGTTTTTAAGTAGTGGTAGTTAATTAAACCAACATTCATTTAATATTGCATGCCTGATTCAGTGTATTATATACAGGTCAACTTGATAATTTGCAAAACCTTGCAGCTGTAATGTTGTGTCTCCGTAAGGGACAGTTGGCTCTAAGGAGATGAGTGGGAGCCAGTGTCTGTCCTCGAGACGAAGAGAATGTTCCTTTGCTGTGTCTAAAGATGTCAATATTGACTGTATTGTACCACCTGTACGCATGAGGGGGCGTTCTAATACCCTGATTTTCATAAAACAATGGTTGTGTGGTGTCTGAAGCGAGATTTGATGCTGTCTGCTGTATGGTGTCCATCTCCCACGCGTGTGTTCATTAAATCATCGTTTGACTTGACCCGGCCGGACCAGTGTGGTTATTTTTGGTTTTCCTCTTGTATCCATCCCCAATATTTGAATCCGTAACAATGTTCACAGTACAATTGTTCAAAGGTTGCTCAACTTCATCAGTAAACTTTTCTTTTTAAGCATAGATACAGATGCATCAGTGATTTTCTCCCTGTATACAATCCCTTGTCTCTTCCTGTCTTAACACAGTAAACAAGTATTACAACCCAAAAAGAAAAACACTCACCATCTGGACCAGAGAAACTCATTTTCATTTTGTCACCATTCTTACTCTTTGAATTCAGGTGTTTTCAGCTCGATTGCCATAGGTGTGTAAAATCAAGCTCTTAAGAATGCAGTCTACCTCTGCAAACCTTAGTGGATCCTAAAGAGCTTACTAAAATTAAATATGTTTGCTTTGATTCCTGCTTTGCTCACTCTTGGCGTTCTCTCCATGAGCTTCATGAGGTCGTCTCCTGAAATGGTTTCCAACAGTCTTGAAGGAGTTCCCAGAGATGCTGAGCACTTGTTGGTCCTTTGCCTTCACTCTGAGCTCCATCTCATCCCAAACCATCTCCACGGGGTTTAGGTCAGGTGACTGTGGAGGCCAGACCATCTGGTCAGCACTCCATCACGCTCCTTCCTAGTCAAACAGCCCTCACACAGCCTGGAGGTGTGTTTGGTGTCATTGTCCTGCAGCAGGAGGAGCAACCACTGCACCAGCGTAGAGTTTGACAATCAGTCCAGATGTCCAGAAACTTCATCCTAATGCCTAATTGCAGTCAGGGTGATGCTGCCAGCCCATAGATGTCTGTGCCTCCCTCCATTGATATGCCTCTTGGGTCAAAAACGCAAAACGATGTTACAACTTTCATATCTGTCATATGTGTTCAGAGTGAAAAACACAGTCTGCCAGTGGTGGCCTGATAATTCTGGTATTCTATGGCAAATGTCAATCATGCATGGTTCCAGACAGTGAGTACAGGGCCTGCTAGAGGACATAAGGCCCTCAGGCCACCCTTATAAAATCTGTTTCTGATTGTTTTGTCAGATACATGTACAGGGTCCTGGTCTCTTCTCATTCCAGTAGTGACACTGGTATGAGGAGGAAAAATATCAGTGTCCTCCTCCTGTAAAACCATCCCATAATGACTGTAAAGAGTCTGTAGGATCTGGTCATGAAACAATCACAAATTAATATTTTTTACAATAATTTCCAGAGTCATAACACACAGCCAGCAAAACATGGGAAGTAAATTCCAGGAAAAAAATGACACCTTGCATAAAATGCCAGTTAAAGTCCAAAACTTTGTGACCTGACCCCAGCCACAGTGTGGGCTGTGGACTACGTGGAGGTTGAAGTGTGGACCCAGAAGCAGATGCGTGGAAACAAAAGTTAACTTTAACCAAAAGCGAATCGTTTATTCAAGGCTGGTGAGAACAAAACAAAAGGCAGGAGTAAACTAAAGGAAAACTAACCAAGACTAAAGTGGAGAAACTAAACACTGGGAACATGGAAAACTTGGACATAACTGTCATGGTGGGGTACACCGGTGTGATGATGAAATGGACCCAAGTGCAGACAGGGAAGGAGGCAGAACTACATTTTGAAAAAGAAGGCAAGCCATTTATTTAGGCTATAAACATGAATACAAAATGAAAGCAGCATGAGCAGTGGCGAAAACTAAACTGCCACCTAAACTAGGAAAACTAACTGACTGTGACAAAACTGTGATAACTTTGAATCAACTATGATAAGACCTGAAGGGAGGCAACGCAGATGACCTGACACTGAATAAAGAAAGACAGAGGACTTAAATACAGACAGGAGGTGATCAGGGGAAGTGGAAACACACAGGGGAACAGCTGACTGAAATGAACATAATGATGCCAAACACAATGAACAAAGAAACAAGACGCTTTCAAAATAAACCAAGAAAAAACTGAGAGATGTAGACATGACAATTACCACAGAAGACAATAATAATGGCAAAACAAGAACTAAGCATATATTCAATATATTATAAGTGTCACGGCTGGCGGCGTGAGCCGTGTGGTGTGGAGGAAAAGGAGGACCCAAAATGCAGACAGCCGAAATGATGATATGAGTGAGGGTTTTATTTACAGTGTACAAATAACAGAACTGAGGGCAGGACAGAACATAAACCTAAACTGGGTGAGCTAAATAACAAACCGGATCATACAAATGGGGTGGGAGGCAGAGAGACACAGACGCGGAACAGACACCATGAAACACAGACGAGCCGACAATGAACACAGACCGACACCCACTATATATACACACACACACGGTAAACTGGTAATGGCAGACAGGCGGGGACACAGCTGGAACCAATGGACATAATGAGACACAACCCTACAAAGTAAAACAGGAAACACACAGACTGTTTTACATAACAACATGGGGACATGAACAGAGCACCGAGGGAGACGCAGGTAGGGAAGATAAACACAACCAAACACCAACAACCAATACAAGATCAGAACAAACTAGAAAAATGATAATCATCAACTTAAAGCGCTGGGTCACCGACCCAGGACCATGACAGTACCCCCCCCTCAAGGGCTGGCTCCAGACAGCCCAACAGAAACACAAAACCCCCCCCCCCAAAACCCAAAAAACGGAAAACGACCCGACCAGGGCGGGTGGCGGGGGTCCAGGACGGAGGGACAGAGTCCAAAAAAAAAAGGCCCAGACAGACAAGGTCAGGGGGCCGACCCGGAGGCCGACAGCGCCGGAGGCCAAAACAGTGCAGTTCCGGGGGCCGACCGTGCGTAAGGCAGTGGCAACGACGGGGAAACAGTTCAGGGGGCCGACCGTGCGTAAGGCAGTGGCAACGACGGGGAAACAGTTCAGGGGGCCGACCGTGCGGACGGCGGCGGCGGCGAGAAAACAGTTCAGGGGGCCGACCGTGCGGACGGCGGCGGCGAGAAAACAGTTCCGGAGGCCGGCCGCGGTGGCGAAGATGCCCAACATGCGGCCCGGCAGATGACCGACGATGTTGAGGCGGCAGTTGGGAACCTGAAGGCTGCGTGGCCTTCGCTGGACCAGACGAGGCAGGAGCTGAGGCTGGACCAGGCGAAGCGGGCGATAGTGCAGCTGGACCAGGCGAAGCGGGCGAAGCTGAGGCAGAAGCTGGACCAGGCGAAGCGGGCGAAGCTGAGGCAGAAGCTGGACCAGACGAAGCGGAGGCAGAGGCTGGACCAGACGAAGCGGAGGCAGAGGCTGGACCAGACGAAGCGGAAGCAGAGGCTGGACCAGACGAAGCGGAAGCAGAGGCTGGATCAGACGAAGCGGAAGCAGAGGCTGGACCAGGCGAAGCGGGCGAAGCTGGACCAGGCGAAGCTGATGCAGAGGCTGGACCAGGCGAAGCTGATGCAGAGGCTGGACCAGGCGAAGCTGATGCAGAGGCAGGACCAGGCGAAGCTGATGCAGAGGCTGGACCAGACGAGACGGAAGCAGAGGCTGGACCAGGCGACGGCGTGGGTGAAGCCGGAGCTGGACCAGGCGACGGCGTGGGTGAAGCCGGAGCTGGACCAGGCGAGGCGGAGGAAGCCGGAGCTGGACCAGGCGAGGCGGAGGAAGCCGGAGCTGGACCAGGCGACGATGAAGCCGGAGCTGGACCAGGCGACGATGAAGCCGGAGCTGGACCAGGCGACGGCGTGGGTGAAGCCGAGGCTGCAGCTGGCGAGGATGAAGACACGGAGGCTGCAGCTGGCGAGGATGCAGACACGGAGGCTGCAGCTGGCGAGGATGAAGACACGGAGGCTGCAGCTGGCGAGGATGAAGACACGGAGGCTGCAGCTGGCGAGGATGAAGACACGGAGGCTGCAGCTGGCGAGGATGAAGATGAGGCTGCAGCTGGCGGCTGGACGGGCTCCTCGGGCCCTCCAGCTGACGAGGCAGAAGACTGGACGGGCTCCTCGGGCCCTCCAGCGGACGAGGCAGGAGGCTGGACGGGCTCCTCGGGCCCTCCAGCGGACGAGACAGGCGGCTGGACGGGCTCCTCGGGCCCTCCAGCGGACGAGACAGGAGGCTGGACGGGCTCCTCGGGCCCTCCAGCGGACGGGACAGGCGGCTGGACGGGCTCCTCGGGCCCTCCAGCGGACGGGACAGGCGGCTGGACGGGCCCCTTGGGCCCTCCAGTGAGAACAGTCTCAGGACCAGCGGGCACAGGGGCCCCTGGCGGGCACAGAACAGAACCAGCAGGCGCCGGGACCTCTGGCGGGCGCAGAACAGAACCAGCAGGCGCGGAGACCTCTGGCGGGCGCAGAACAGAACCAGCAGGCGCACGGGCCCCTGGCAAACACAAAGCTGACTGCAGCTGCACCGAGCATTGACTCAGCTCAGGCAGCGACAGCCGGGTGCAGTCCTCAGCTGGCTTCTTTACCTCCAGGGGTCCAGAGTCTGCTGGGGGCTGAAACCCAGCCTCTGGGGAGGCCCTGGAGTGCATCTCAGTCTCACAACTGGCCAGCTCTTGAGGGACGTGTTTGTAGTCATTAGGTTTGTCTCTCTGCAAAAAGTACGTACTAGAAAAAGAGTCAAAAACGGGAGGCAGAGACGCAGCCTCCTGTACAGAGGGAGTCGGTGAAGATGGCATAGATGACTGGGCTAGTGGGGATACCGGGGGCCGAGCTGAATGCTGCTGTGCAGCTAAACGAGCTTGCGGCTGTGCAGCTAAACGAGCTTGCGGCTGTGCAGCAGGCCCAAAAAACACAGCCCCGGTATAAACCGTCACAAGTTCTGGTGAAACAGAAAGAGTGTCTTGTCCACTCACCACAGCCGGCCGCTCAGAAATCCCCAGGTCCGACTGTGGCGAGGAGCGTCGGCAGCGTGAGCGCCGTTTCCCCCTTGAAGGCTGGGTTGACGGGCCGGGCAGAACATCCTCTGTCGGAAGTGAAGCATGAGTTGCAGGGTGGGTGGTAGCAGCCGGGGGGTGAAGACGGAGCTCGTTCAGAATGAAAGTCTGTGCGAGCGGGTGAAGTGAGTCCAGTAGCCAGGAGTGAGCAAAGATTAGCTGCTGTAGCCTGGCTTCTACAGCGCGGTGAAATTTCTCCCCCTCATGTTCCAGCCACAGGTTAACTAACCTTGAAACGGAGTCAATCACCCCCTCCCGAAACTCCTGGGAAGGTGCGGATGCTGCTGGGTCCATGTTTGGTCGGCTCGTACTGTCACGGCTGGCGGGGTGAGCCGTGTGGTGTGGAGGAAAAGGAGGACCCAAAATGCAGACAGCCGAAATGATGATATGAGTGAGGGTTTAATTTACAGTGTACAAATAACAGAACTGAGGGCAGGACAGAACATAAACCTAAACTGGGTGAGCTAAATAACAAACCGGAGATCATACAAATGGGGTGGGAGGCAGAGAGACACAGACGCGGAACAGACACCATGAAACACAGACGAGCCGACAATGAACACAGACCGACACCCACTATATATACACACACATGGTAAACTGGTAATGGCAGACAGGCGGGGACACAGCTGGAACCAATGGACATAGCGAGACACAACCCTACAAAGTAAAACAGGAAACACACAGACTGTTTTACATAACAACATGGGGACATGAACAGAGCACCGAGGGAGACGCAGGTAGGGAAGATAAACACAACCAAACACCAACAACCAATACAAGATCAGAACAAACTAGAAAAATGATAATCATCAACTTAAAGCGCTGGGTCACCGACCCAGGACCGTGACAATAAGACCTCCAAAAACACATACAGTGAACTCAAAATACTGGGTCACAGATCCAGCCCCCGACACATAACGCATAATAAACAGACAACCTGACAATGAACAAAAGGAAAGTCACACAATATATACACAGAGGGATGATAAGGGAAGTGGAAACACATGAGGACACAGCAGGAACAAATTAGATGTGATGAGACAGGAGAAAGCAAAACTGAACACACTGAAGACAGGACACGAGACTGTCCAAATAAAACAGGATACAAACTGAGAGACACGGCTCGACACACAGGGACCGGGGACGAAACAGACATGGGAACACTGAATGAATCACAAGGAGGGGAAACATCAACAAAACACAATGATGTGACTATGGCGACTACGGAGAAAGACCAAATACAGACATAGAAATTATTTTTGATAAAAGTAATATTAATTTGACTAATGGACAGGCAGTGAGAAACAGCCTTCAAACAAACTGCTTAGCTTTACAATCTTTGTTTTATCATCTGCAACTCCTGCAGTGTGAAACAGTCTTGGTATGTCAAACATAAAAACATTTTAGATACCGCTTCATCAGGTTGCATATATATATATACCGTATTTCTTCATCAGAGAATCTATAATGTATTAAACTAAAAGTGTATACCTGGTTTGAGGAGTATTAACTAAATAAGAATGTGACAACTTTCAGTCATTAATGTAGCAGAGACAGAGTCTGACTAAAGGGACGTCACAGTGAGACCTGTTTGATCTGCAGACACAGTCTCTCTCTACTAAGAGTGTGTTTGACTTTAACTTTCACACAAAATGATTCAGCTCCTCTAAACCCTCCAACAAACATTTACAAATGCTTAGAAACATTTTGTGTTTCTAATTACTAATGTTCCCCAGCCCCAGCATTCCCACAAATCTGTCTGTTTCCTTTTTTAAGTTTCACTGTCTGTCTTCTAAACTTCGCTGATGCAGCTGGTCGTCTTTGTGTGAATCTCCGTGTGAAGGTAATCGAATCAGTATGTATTTTTTTCTGATAATATCAGCTGTGTGCAGCTTCGCTCCAGCACAAATCATAGCATTGTTCATGATGACAGATATGAACGAGGTTGACTTGTAACACCGCAGTTCTGTGAGCCGTCATTTGTAAGCCTCTTAAACTTTCTTGCACTTTTACACAAAGTTTTATGGTAGTGCTTCTTCTTCTTTGGGGATTTTTGTTCAACGGACTGAAAAAAGCTGTAATATATTTTTGAAATATATTTAAATTGGTATTTAAAGGACTATAGCATATTCTAATTAGATTTATGATACTGTGTTAAGACAGTAAAATTGTGCATGTGTGTGTTCGTGTGTCTGTGTCTGAATTTTGCTGGTACTGCACTGATTGATGATCGTTGATGATCCACCTGACTAGTATAAATTACAGTTTTATATGACAGAACAAATTTGATATCTGTAAAAATATTTCACTAAATTTTTAACTGATTTCTCTTCTGGGACACCCACACTGTGTGCAGTTTCATCTCAGCCCACTGTGTGATTCCACATTAAAGGACATTTCTCCCCAATTTCAATAAGCTCAGTGGATTATCATAACAGCGTATCAAAAATTCATTTATGAAATCCTTCTTAATTATTGTCATGAAAATCTCAGTGGATTCTTGATTTTGCTCGTCTACTCTACAGCCTGGATAGTTTCATTTCAAACTGCTGCCGTGTTTCTGCCAAATTAAAAAACAGTTCTCCTCAAATTCAACAAGGTTCAGTTAATAAACAATGATTAACAAAAGATGTTGTTCATATTTCATTATATAATTCTGATCCATCAAAGATATTCCTTCTTAGAATAATCCTTTCTCTTATTGAAGATCGATTTATTTTTCTCATTTTGGTCATTCCTATTAACCCAACCATTTTAAGTTTGTGTTATGTTTTTATTTTCAAGTACTTTATTTAGTATATTGAGTATTGTTGAACATTTACGTTGCCTTTTTCCTTAATTAATCCCACACCACCGCCCCCAAAACCTTGGGAACACAGAGTACAGCAGAAGATGAGGACAATAAATACACACTGGATAATGAGACGAGAGGCAACAGGTGGGAGACATGATGCAGGAGAAAACTACAATAGTCACAGGAAGCAACAGTTAAAACAATAAAACAGGAAAACATGGAGAACAAGTGTTAAATTACATCGAGGAAAAGACTGGACAGGGGAACATGAGATAGATAAATGCAGACGAGACTGAGACACTGATGGGAGAAAATCATTAACCAAATGGGGGAAGTAAAAATTAAAAACTGAGTACACAAGACATGAGACGTTAAAAAAAGAGGAAATGATACACATGACATATGCAAAACACAAGACAAAGACAAAAAGGCATCACAAAACCCTGGGAAAAAAACAGCGATCCTCCATCCATCCATTCGCTTCTCTTTTTCAGGGTCACAGGAGCCTATCCCAGCTGTCATAGGGCGAGAGGCGGGGTACACCCTGGACAGGTCGCCAATCTGTCGCAGGGCCAACACACAGGGACAGACAACCATTCACACTCATATTCACACCTAGTGGCAATTTGGATTATCCAATTAACCTATCCCCACAAGCTGCATGTCTTTGGACGGTGGGAGGAAGCCGGAGTACCCGGAGGGAACAGCGATCCTAACAAATAATATTGCAGTGGTTGGAGATGAAACTTTGCTGACATGTAGTAAATGGACTGATTCTTATATAGTGCTTTTCTACTCTCCTGGAGTTCTCAAAGTGCTCTATACAACAGGCCTCATTTACAAGTGCAAACTAATCTACATTCACACTCCGATGGACGCATCAGAGGGCAACTTGGGGTTAGTATCTTGCCCAAGGATATTTGGCATGCAGGCTGGGGAAGCCAAGGATCGAACCACCAACCTTCCAATCAGTAGCTGATCTGCTCTACCACCTGAGCCACAGCCACCCACCCATTACAAGTGGGTGAGACTGGTTCTGATATGGTGCTTTTCTACTCTGAGCATTCAAAGTGCTTTATACAAATGACTCATTCAAGGACTTTTCCTGTGCAGAAGAGTTTTCTATCTTGGGGTTAGTATCTCCTATCAAACAACCAACCTTCCAGTTAGTTCGTGACCTGCTCTAACTCCTGAGCTACAGACAGAAGAGGAGTTTGTTAAGAATTTTATGACAACTGTCAAAGTTTTTTTTCTATTGTTTATTAAATTAATCTTATTAAATTTGAGTAGAACGTTCCTTTTATTTCTCTGAAACATTGAAGCTTTTGGTGGTTAAACTGCAAATATATAGAGAAGGTAACCCAGAGGAAGAATGCACAGAGACTTTTAGGTCAGCTATCAAGAATCATTTTTATGCATTTTGATGCAATGTTATGATATTTGATGTTGAAATTGATTAGAAATGACTAATTTCATTTCTACAGAATTATGCAGTGTGGGTGTCCAAGAAGATATATTCAGAATTTCATGTCAACTATCATATATGATTTAATACAGAACCTTCATACACCTACCTGAAACCATTTAAATGACATTATTGAGTTCCTACGAAGTTTCTCCGTTTGAACAGAGTTGTTATTTAATTTCTCGTGTTTCAAGCAGCAGTTTGAGGTGAGACTATGGATGCATGAAAGAGCAGCTGAACCAAGTAACAACTGAATTTCAACTAGAAAGGATGATTTTCAGAAATTTTTCAATAGATTTGAATGAATCATGAATAAAGAAGCATTACCAGAAAAATTAAGAAGAAAAGACAACTTGAGTGAAAAACAAATGACACTGGGGCTTTATTTCTGTTAATTTCCTGAAAATCATGTGTTTTGTTATGTGTGTGATCAGCAAAAAGGGATAAGAAGCAGCACTACCGTAAAACTTAGTGTTGAAGCGCAAGCTTGGCTGATAAAGGGTGGCAGGCGTGGCTCACACTTGAAACTCTGAGCTCCGGGTTTTTATAATCACTCTGCGGAGCTCACAGAGACTGCAGGGAGGACAGGAGGACAGAGCAGACTTAGTGAATTATTTTTTATCATAGATGTAATATAAATTCAACACAGGCCTCTGAGGAAAAGGATCGTGCTACAAACTTTTGTGTCTCTTCCAACAGAAAGCAGAGGAGTGGAGTTACTCAGAGACTGACTGGATTAAACACACCAAAGGTTTATATTCCAGTTGGACCGTATCTCTTACCAAGGTCTGCACCACGTATCAGGATTTGATCTTATTCAGGTAAAATCAGGGTTCTTATATGGGTTTGTTCACAATAGTAACTTATGCAGCCATTTTTCAGTCTCACTGACCAAACTTTTTACAACATGCCGCATTTTTAATAGTAAACTTCTCCTCAGTGCTTTTCCTGTCACACACTCATACATGTGTTTTGTCTGCAGCAGCTGTGTTGTTGTTGTTAGCTTGTATTATCTGTTTAATCTCTTCAACATGGTTTTAGCTTTCTTTGTAAAGTCAGCAGCTCTGTCACTTTTCTCTGACTCCTCTTCCGCTCGACACTCAGCTGACGCTCAGTTTCGTTTCCACATTCATGAAGTTGTTGTCCAAGCGAATCATAGGCTCCATGATTGGTCAGCAGACTTTGTCCAGGCAGACAGGTTGGATAAGAATAACAGATTTATGTTTGATTACGCCCATTTCCAATTTAGTTCCAGTCCCAGGAGGTTGATGGGGCTGGGAGATGGGGGGCAATGGGTTGTAAGTACAATGTAGATGAGTGGAGGCTTATTGTACTTAAACTTCCAGTCACAGTGAATCAGTGTGTGTCAGTGAATGCATCATGTGTGCTTCATGGCTCCATCTAGTGGACTGATAGTAGAAGTAGAGCAGCTGATGGCAGCTTCCTCTGCCTCACACTGCTGTCTGACTGCATTCAGCTTATATTTGGACAGCACACATGATGGAAAGGAGGATTTCAGTTGATGTGCACATGAATGATTTGTGTTTCCTCTGCAGGTGAAGGTAGAAAGTGTGTGTGAGCTGATGTGAATTGAGCAGCATGGATCAGTGTGAGGACAGAGAGGAGGGAGTCCCTCCCTCTAAAAGCACTCTGTGTGGGGAACATGAGAGCCAGACCAAAGCTCAGAGGTGAGATGACCATCTCTAACTGTCCATGACTCTTCTCCATGTCACAGCTCAGCACTCACATCACTGCTCCATCATTATTCACACTCACACCTCTGTGTGTGTTGTTTTAAAGCCCAGAGCTGTGGGGCGTACCAGGCTCAGCTAAAACTAATCCAGAACCTGGACCTGAACCCAGCTGTGTTTCCTTAAAGAGCAACATGTCGAAGGATATCAGTGTAAACTTTAACAAAAGACTGTTGTGTGACAAAGAGTAAGTACATTATTTTTAAGAGTTTGTTCATCATGTCTTTAATTTAATATTTCCAGTTTTTCCTTCCTATCTCATGAAGCTGTTACATTTATTGTTTTTCTTTTAGGATCAATAAGAGGCCAGAATCTCCTGGACCTGAACCCAGCTGTGTTTCCTTAAAGAGCAACGAGTCGAAGGATATTGGTGTTTACTTTAAAGGATGTTCTTCTGCTGCTGAGAGGTAATGTGTGTCTAGATGTTGTTCCCGACTCTGTGTTTTTGAATAAATCCTCATGTTTAATACCAGCTCAGCTCTTTTTCACACACATTTCTATGTTGGTATGTGAAGCGGTGTGTGTTGGAGTGTTTCCACAAACACAGCAGTCAGAGTGGAAAGAGTGGATGTTGTAGGAGGTGTTTGTGTAGTGAAGAGGCTGAGTGTCTGTAGGACTCCAGCTGCTCCAGCAGGTGTCTCCTTTGTGCTTTGCTTCAAACACAGTGTAGGGAGGAGCTTCCACTCAGGTGTTTCAGGTGTTGCTGGATGGAGGAGGACAAATAGTTTTTCCCTTCAGTGACACTTCAGCAGCTCAATGTTCTGGGGAGATGTTTGTCTTTATGAAGGTTTATGCATTATTGTTCTTACTTTGGTTAAACTGAGCAATACATTTTCCATCTAACATTTAAAGTAAATTTCCAGGTGAAAAAAAGATCTGCAGCTGCAGCCTCTGTGATGTTTCACAGTCTGAAAGTAACAAATTCAACCAGAGTTCAAACAAAGGCTTAATATACGTGTGTATTTGATATAATGCCAACAAGTACAAATAGGTGTTCTTACAGGTCTTAATCACAGAGGTCTGATAAGTCTGGTGACTTTCACAGTCAGCAATTTTGCTGCCTTTTATTTTATATTGGCCTTTTTAAAGCCCTTCAAATGCTCCACATTCATACAGAGCTTTTAATAGCAAACTCCTTTACAGTCCTTCTCCTCTCACACACGATCACATGACTGATTTGTCTGCAGCAGCTGTGTTACTGCTAGTATTTTATTATGTGTGTAATCTCCTCATATTGTTCCTATGGTTTAGTTTGACTTCCTTCTGCAAACTCAGCTGCTCTGTTGCTGATACACGTCTCCATGAATATGATTGATCAGATGCTGCCAACACCATGTGTTTCATGTGAACGCTCAGCTGAAACCCTGGGTTGACTTATCGAGTTAATAACAAGCTTCACGTGACTGTGAATGCTAAAGTGAATCCAGATCAAGGAAAGAGACCCTGCTAATGTTGGACTCACTTCTTAGTGTAGATCCCAGGAAGAAGTTCAACATAGCCAGCCATTCGTTGTGCTAGCTCGACCAAACCTGAGACCACAGTGCAGGATAATGATTATCATCTGTCTCTGTCAAGGACATTTAAAATCCCCAAATAACAAAAATAATTATATTTGATCATTAAAATATGTTTTCAATTAAAAAAGCATGAGCACACTGGTGGATTACAGAAACATGAAAACTCGTTAACAGTAAAGTTAATTTAGGCGTAAACAAAGTGTCAAACATACTTAAGTAGAAGGACTGATGTTTGTGTTAAAATACCCTCTTAAAGCTGAAATAATGATTCAACTTCTTTACTCAAGTAAAGGTAAAAGAGTACAGGCTCTGAAATGTACTCACAGTATTAAAGTAAAAACTCCATCTTTGAAGGAACTTTCTGCCAGTTTTTGTGCAAAGTTACCTGAATTTCTACCTCCAACATTAATATGAGAAAATTATCTGAACTTTTATTCTAATGAATTTAATCAGCTTGAACATTTTGTAGCACAAAAGTAGAAAAACCCCAAAGGGAATAAAAATAGCTCCATTTGCTGTTGCCTGCATTGTAGATGGGCGGCTTTGCCTCAACACCTAAACAGGAAAATGAGTTTAGTCAAGTATTAAAGTGGGATTGAAGAGGTCAGGAAACCAGAGATCAGGTGTTGTGGTGCAGCATGGTCACAAGAATCATTTAGAAATGGGTCAAAATATTTTCTCTTGTAGATTTTTTGCACACAGTCTGATGTGCTGCTGCTCTGAGGTTTACTGCTCTCTGTGTACTTAGAAAACTGTGAGGTACAAGTAGATTTGACACAAGTTATAATGGCTGATTTCCATATAACGGTGGAATACAGGGACTTAATCGTTAAGTAAGAAGAAAGTTTGAAGCCTAATCTTGAAAGTAGAGATAGTGTCTGTCTCCTGAATCCAAACTGGAAGCTGGTTCCACAGAAGAGGGGCCTGAAAACTGAAGGCTCTGCCTCCCATTCTACTTTTAAATACTCTAGGAACAACAAGTAGGCCTGCAGAGCGAGAGCGAAGTGCTCTAATAGGGTGATATGGTACTACAAGGTCATTAAGATAAGATGGGGCCTGATTATTTAAGACCTTGTATGTGAGGAGCAGGATTTTGAATTCTGGATTTAACAGGAAGCCAAAACAGGAGAAATCTGCTCTCTCTTTCTAGTCCCTGTCAGGACTCTTGTTGCAGCATTTTGGATCAGCTGAAGGCTTTTCAGTGAGTTTTTAGGACATCCTGATAATAATGAATTACAGTTACATATTTGTTTAATATATGCATTGAAGGACATGTCCTGGTCAAAAATGACTCCAAGGTTCCTCATAGTGTTACTGGAGGCCAAGGTAATGCCATCCAGAGTAAGAATCTGCTTAGATACCATATTTCTAAGATTTTCAGGGCCGAGTACAATAACCTCAGTTTGATCTGAATTAAGAAGCAGAAAGTTAGTGGCCATCCAGGTCTTTATGTCTTTAAGACATTCCTGCAGTTGAACTCATTGGTGTGTGTTATCTGGCTTCATGGACAGATAGAGCTGGTTGTGCTTTGTCTTCTGATGATGCTGCCTTGGTGATTTCAACATCCATGTCTGCTGTTACTCTAAACTTCTGGTCAAGGACTTTTTAAATATTATTGACTCTTCTAACTTGACCCAGTGGGTTACTGGTCCCACGCATGAAAAAGGTCACACACTAGACTTGGAGCTTTCCCACGGGCTGGATGTGTGCATCACTGAAATATCTGAGTTGTGCATCTCCGATCATTTTCCTGTGTTGTTCACTGTAACGCTGCGCTGCTCGGTAGATAAGCCGTGCGCCTCAGCACGTAAAAAGCGAGCGCTTAATGCTCTAACAGCGCCGCATATTTCTGCTGCCTTTATGGACTCTGGAATAATGAACTCCAGCTGTTAAAGTGTTGAGGACCTTTCGGACATTCTTCATTCTACCTGCACTGATATTTTGGACTCTATTGCTCCGTTCAGGACTCTGCGCGCTCAGCATTTATCAGAGCTGTGGTTGAATGAACATACGCGCTCCCTTAGACGTGACTGTAGACGCGCTGAAAGGAGATGGAAAAAGGACAGATTGTATGTTTCTCTACAGATTTTAAGGACTTTCTGTCTTTCTGCTCACCAAGAAGCTGTAAAAACTGCAGACTGAGTTTGTCTTAAACTTAGTGTCAGTAAACAGTCACAGGCCTCAGGTACTTTTTAATGTCCTCAATCGTTTTCTTCATTCACGTGATAATGTCGGAGTCATTTCTTCACCAAGTATTTGTGATGATTTTTTAGCATTTTTAACAACAAGGTTCTATCTATTAGGGCTCTTGTCTCGCCGACTGCTGCCTCAGATCCGAGTCTCCTGTGTGCTCAGCTGTCTTAGAGCAGTTTGATCCTGTCTCCCTTAATGACTTGACTGCGGTAGTTTGTAACCTAAGATCATCACACTGCTCCTCTGATTGTCTCCCCCCAACTACTCTTTCAAGGATTGTCAGGTTGGAGATTGGCCTATAATTAGCTAAGACAGCTGGGTAGAGATACTTTTTAAGTAAAGGTTTAACTACAGCCAGCTAGGGATGGGTACCGTTTAGATTTGAAAACCTGCTAAATCAGAATCAGTTGCTGATGATGGCTTTTTTCTTTTACATTAATCACGTATAATCTTAACTCAAAGTGAACATAGACTTGATTGAAGTAACTCAGATCAGCCAATTCAAAATGCTAATTCAATCAACTCTGAGTTTATGTCTAGACTCAGTTTGTTGGTCCTGCACCTTAAAACTATTCCCTGTTTGTCCCTCATGTTTTTTGGATATTGTTTTCACATCTTATGTCACGGCTAGCGGGGCGAGCCATGTTGAATTTAATAAAGGACCCAAGATGCCGACACTGCTGTGAAGTGAGTGAGCTTTATTGAAACGGTGAAGTGCAGTGGAGATGGCCTGTGCAGAAGCTAAGATAACCTCTACTGAAAAAAATAAAAAACTAACCTTAAACCTTAAACGGCGACACGGGGAGATAACACAGACGAACCAGCAACAAGCAGGAGAAAACAAAGGGCTCATATACACAAAAGAGCAATCAGGGAATGAGAAAAGGGAGGGAGACACAGCAGGATTCATTGGACATAACCAGACAAGGGGAAGCAAAAGTAGACACACTAACATAGGACATGGCACTGTCAAAATAAAACAGGAAGTGAACACAGAGACACAATACTAACACAGTACAGAGGGAACACAGAAACCAAAACCTCAGAACTAGAAAATCTTAATCAGAATCAAATTGTAACAAAAGACAATAACAATCAAAACAAAACTACTGAGTCCACAGACTCGGGACATACATCGGCTCAAACTGTGGTCATAAATATGTTGTACTTGTAAATCAGAGTGTATAGTTGTGAACTGAGTTTTGTAACATTGTAAAACAAAATATCTGAAAAGTTTATGTTTTTGTGTTCATTGATTTGTGTGTGTAAAAATGTAAGAAACATTAGAACTACTTTTGCTGACACAAAGTTTGGCGAGCACTGCAAGTTGGCACTTTAAACCACTCACTGATATAAAGAGAGCACCTTGTTCCAGGGCATCTGAGCATGGAGGGAAAGCTTTATGCAGGAGATTGTAAGAGCTGTTGGGACTAAAGAAACTGAGCAGAAAACTACAGACATCTGGAAACTGAGTTGTTAATTCTCAGTGGGATCACCAGGACTAGCAAAGCTTCACCATGACAGTCATCTGATTGACTGAACCCATCCAAACATCACTTCATGGACCTTTAGCTTGTGTCTGCGTGTGGACAGACATAACATGAGCTAATTATTCATTACTCCTCCACAGAGTGGACCAGGAGAGAGCAGAGGTTTCCACTGGTCAGTCTGCACAGCAACATCAAACACACCTGGACTCTGTGGTTATGGTTTGTAGTACTACGTTTACATTTGTTCTTTTCAGTCATCTCTATGCTGCACTTTGTGGACCAGAGGATTGTCAGTGTGTCCAACATAAATCAGAGTTTGGGCTCCATGATTTCAGTCAGATTGGGGTGACTGGAGCTCAGGAGGTGAGCAGGTCAGCTACTAGTCAGAAGGTTTGTGAATCAAACCCTGGCTGGCAAATGTACTGGGTAACATACTAAACCCAAGCTGCCCTCTGATGCATCCATCAGAGTGTGAAAGAAAGTATTTAAGCATAGAACAATGTGCTTGGTTGAATGAGCATGTTGTATAAAATGCTTTGTGTGCACAGAGTATCAAAGAGAGCTATATAAGAACCAGTCCATTTACCACTGAGTAATTCATATAGTCTTCTTTTCTAGCTGCTGGAGGAAAACATCACAACATTTGTGAAGAACGAGCTGAAGAAGATCCAGAAGCTTCTGAGTCCAGATCACCCAGAAACTTTAAAGAGCCAGATGGAGGATGAGGAGATGTTTGAAGGTGAGGATGAAGATGAAAGAAAGAGCTGCAGAGAAGCATTTCTGAAGATCACACTCCACTTCTTGAGGAGACTTAAGCAGCATGAGATGGCTGACCATCTGCAGAGCAGTAAGAGAATTTCTCTGAAGACTGAACATCTTTCCTAATAGCTCAAGAAATAGCTCAAGAAATGGACCAATAGACATTCATCCTTTCAGGATACTGAAAGGCTATGATATTTATTGTGTAATATTTTTTCTGAATTTCTTACCTTCAGAAATATTTGCTCCAATCTGTAAACGTGAACTTAAAGCCCAACTGAAGAAGAAGTTCCAGTGTGTGTTTGAGGGGATCGCTAAAGCAGGAAACCCAACCCTTCTGAATCAGATCTACACAGAGCTCTACATCACAGAGGGAGGGACTGCAGAGGTCAATGATGAACATGAGGTCAGACAGATTGAAACAGCATCCAGGAAACCAGACAGACCAGAAACAACAATCAGACAAGAAGACATCTTTAAAGCCTCACCTGGAAGAGATGAACCAATCAGAACAGTGCTGACAAAGGGAGTGGCTGGCATTGGGAAAACAGTCTTAACACAGAAATACAGCCTGGACTGGGCTGAAGACAAAGCCAACCAGGACATCCAGTTCATATTTCCATTCACTTTCAGAGAGCTGAATGTGCTGAAAGAGGAAAAGTTCAGCTTGGTGGAACTTGTTCATCACTTCTTTAATCAAACTAACGAATCAGGAATCTGCAGGCTTGAAGACTTCCAGGTTGTGTTCATACTTGATGGTCTGGATGAGTGTCGACTTAATTTGGACTTCAACAAAACTAAAATCCTGACTGAAACAAGAAAGTCCACCTCATTGGATGAGCTGCTGACAAACCTCATCAGAGGGAAACTGCTCCCTTCTGCTCGCCTCTGGATAACAACACGACCTGCAGCAGCCAATCAGATCCCTCCTCAGTATGTCGACATGGTGACAGAGGTCAGAGGGTTCACTGACCCACAGAAGGAGGAGTACTTCAGGAAGAGATTCAGAGATGAGAAGCAGGCCAGCAGGATCATCTCCCACATCAAGAAAGCGCGAAGCCTCCACATCATGTGTCACATCCCAGTCTTCTGCTGGATCACTGCTACAGTTCTGGAGGATGTGCTGAAAACCAGAAAGGGAGGAGAGCTGCCCAAGACCCTGACTGAGATGTACATTCACTTCCTGGTCGTTCAGGCCAAAGTCAAGAGTATCAAATATGATGGAGGAGCTGAGACAGATCCACACTGGAGTCCAGAGAGCAGGAAGATGATTGAGTCTCTGGGAAAACTGGCTTTTGATCAGCTGCAGAAAGGAAACCTGATCTTCTATGAATCAGACCCGACAGAGTGTAAGATGAATATCAGCACAGCCTCAGTGTACTCAGGAGTGTTCACACAGATCTTTAAAGAGGAGAAACAACTGTACCAGAACAAGGTGTTCTGCTTTGTTCATCTCAGTGTTCAGGAGTTTCTGGCTGCTCTTCATGTCCATCTGACCTTCATCAACTCTGGACTCAATCTGCTGGAAGAACAACAAACAAGCTCTCAGACAGAGAA
This sequence comes from Neolamprologus brichardi, assembly GCF_056152115.1. Classification (NCBI taxonomy): domain Eukaryota; kingdom Metazoa; phylum Chordata; class Actinopteri; order Cichliformes; family Cichlidae; genus Neolamprologus; species Neolamprologus brichardi. The sequence continues at coordinate 53,476,768 of NC_142106.1, read as the reverse complement.
ATATTTTTATCAGTGTGCTGTGGACAAGGCCTTACAGAGCCCCAATGGACACCTGGACTTGTTCCTTCGCTTCCTCCTGGGTTTTTCAATGCAGACCAATCAGACTCTCCTACGAGGTCTGCTGACAAAGACAGGAAGTAGCTCACAGACCAATCAGGAAACAGTCCAGTACATCAAGGAGAAGCTCAGTGAGAATCTGTCTCCAGAGAAAAGCATCAATCTGTTCCACTGTCTGAATGAACTGAATGATCGTTCTCTAGTGAGGAAGATCCAATGGTCCCTGAGATCAGGAAGTCTCTCCACAGATAAACTGTCTCCTGCTCAGTGGTCAGCTCTGGTCTTCATCTTACTGTCATCAGAAGAAGATCTGGATGTGTTTGACCTGAAGAAATACTCTGCTTCAGAGGAGGCTCTTCTGAGGCTGCTGCCAGTGGTCAAAGCCTGTAAAAAAGCTCTGTAAGTTATAAAGTTTCTATTATTTAATTTATTGTAACTTTATTTATGATGATTTACATCTTTTTTTTAGTCTGAATAGCTGTAACCTGTCAGAGAGAGCATGTGAAGCTCTGTCCTCCTCCCTTCAACTAGAAGACTGTGAGCTCAGAGCTCTAGATCTGAGTAACAACAACCTCCAGGACTCAGGTTTGACAGTACTGTTTTCTGGACTGAAGACTGGAAACTGGAAACTGGAAACACTCAGGTCAGATATTGTTGTTTGTGATTTGACTTGAAATTTGCAACTTAAACACTACATTTATTTTTATACTGACATATCCTTACTTTGAAATCTTTTTCAAAGGGTTTTTGTCTAAAACCATTTAAAACGTGCAAGAAGTTGAGAAAGTGTCAGAAATGAACAGATAAATAACCGCAGGGCAGGATAGATAAACTGCAACAGTGGGGTTTGACAGAGATCTGGTCAAGTTATTCAATTCTCAAAATGAGGAACTTCAGGGAAAAAAAACTACCAAGAGAAATGACTTGTGATTGTAGATCTGTTATGGAAAAACCCACTGCAATCAACGTCTGTAATATAATCACTGTACCTTTATATACATGTGAATTATATTAATGCTGCTGCCCTCTTGTGGCTAAAGTGTAATTATGTTATTGTTATTAGGAAAAACATTTGAGAGTAACATGCCAAATGAGTCAGCACTTTGGCTTTAGCTGAAGAAATCCTAATTTTTATGTAATCAGTTATAGTTGCATGTATTCAGTATCATAATTTAACTATTTAATATTGATGTCTTAAATTTATTTTGAGTAAAATAGCAATAATTTTAATGGATGTATTAAATAAATACATCACTAATGAATTAATTATTCTAGTAATTAATTTTAAAAATGTACATAATCAATTAAAGAAATATATTAATAATTAATTATCCATTTATTTCATTTAAAATGTTTCATTATTTATTTATGTACAATTCTAATTAGTTAATTACATATTTAATCAATTATTGGTTTGTTTTCTATTTTAATTATTTTACTGACACATTTAATGAATTATTTAATGATGTATTTATTTAATTCACGTTGCTACTCCTGGCCCTGCATCGGTGTTCATAAATACATTTTGTTTGTCAGCTTCACCCATCAAAGTTAGGGGGCGGGGTTAATGCTGATCAAGTCAAAACCATTGCTTTGGTCTGGTGGGCGTTCTTTTAGTGGGCTTTTCTGTCACGGCCTGCGTGGCAGACTATGATGAGGGGAAGGAGGACCCAAATGCTGGACTCTTTGATGAGGTCAGTGCGTTTATTTACAGTGATGCTAAATAATCCAAACAACAATAAATCCCCAGTGCGTTCCCGACTCTGACATGTCCTCTGGCCAGTGTTAGTGTTTCCTTTCTCCTCAGTGTCTGAGCACCCCGTGCTCGCTGCCCTCTCGTCTCCACACTCCTCCTGGGGAATAACAAAGAGGCAGCCGTCAGCAAAGCCACAATGCGGCAGACTAACCTTAACTAACTCGCCAAGAGACTAACGTGAAGTTACGCAATGATCCAGCATCGGAGAGAGCTCCACCACACTCCTAAGTAGCTCCTCTAACGAGGCTTGATCAGCTGCAGGTGTGAGTAATTCTCCTCCGCAGGTGTGGCCAGGCTCCTGGCTGACACACACACACACACACACACACACACCTAGATACACAAACATGGAAACAGGAGACAGCAGCACCAAAAACACACATGTCCATAACTTCTTACAGGCCCTGGGCCACCCAGACCCTGGTCCCATGACAATTTCTCAATACTAAGTAGGCCTACACACCAGGGTTTGGACATGTGTGGACCCAAACTATACTTAAACTTAAACATAAACCCTTTTTTGTGTGTCACCAAATACACTTTAATATCTTCTAGACAAGAATGTAGTGGCACAATCTTTAAATATCTGCTCACTTTGTCAAAATGAACCTGATCCTCTCAGATGAATTCAGTGATGTCTGCCAGCTCACCTTGCGAGTGGTCGAGCTTGCATACTGCTGTCAACGCGGCACACAACTTGTAAACCCCCTGCTGACTATCACCTCTCGAGTTATTTATTTATGTTAGTTTCAACTGTTCCAGCAAAACGTAAGCACGTGTTACTGATAATAACTCCAATAGAAGCAAAGTCTAAAATGTGAAAACAAACATGAGGGACAAACAGGAGCCTTTTTCAAGGCACAGGTTCAACAAACTGAGTCTAGCCATAAACTAGAGCAGCTGTGAGTTTTCGGTTCATGACAGGCTCACCTGAGTTACTTCAATCAAGTCCGACCATGGTTACTTTGAGTTAAGACTATGCATCTGAAACAAGCATTAAATTAAAACTAACATTAAAAAGATGGTTAAGGAGGAAAGAGAACATTTTCACCACAGCATGTTTATGCTGCTTATAGATAGTGAAGACTGCTGTTCAGCCTGCTCCAGAAATTATTAAACTGCTTTAAAAAAATATTACTAAACTGTATTGTATTGTATTGTATATTGTATCTGATCTTTGTTTGGGGGGGGGGGGGGGGGGGGGGGGGGGTCAATAATGTCCACAAGTCTGTATGATGTGTTTCATAGTTTCTAACAAGCCTTTTAAACTTAAGTTACTGCATTGCTGAAACACCAACATCTGCTTATTGAACAAAAGAACAACCAAAAGACCACACATCTGATTTTATTTTTATTTTAATAGACTTCCAAAAATTATACCAGATAACTGGCCTCAGAATATAATTGAATAAACATTTTTAAAAACGATAACCTAATCCTGTCTTGACAGGCTGAGCTCTTCAGTATCCACCAACAGCATTGTCATGCTGAGTCAGACGTTTCTGCTCCTGGTGGAAATACTCTTCCTCTTTCCACATTGTACCAAATGTCTTTAAATGTTAGTTTCAATTTAAAATTGAAGATTAAAAAAGTTTAACACATATAAACATCAGATAATTAAGACAAGCGAATGGTTCAGTTCCACATGTGCTCCGCTGACACATTAAACTTCAGTAAAATTATGCAGTTATGAAACAACTTTAATCTAAAACAAACTGATTGGCTCAGGAGCAAAAACAGTGAAGTAAGTGACTGTAAGTGAGTAAGCTGTGCTGGTGACTGGATATCAGATTTCCAGTCATTAGAGCAGATAAGTGGCAGAACTATATTACTGAGGTACAAGTTTACTTATTTAATTGATGTCTGTCAATAAATCTATTTAATTTAAATGCAAATAGCCTAAATCCTTATTAAAGTAACAGGTAAACCCAGATCGGTCACTTTGAGGGTAAACACAAGCTCCAGCAGCTGTGCGCTGACGAAACTAACTTAACAAACTTAACAAACTTAAAGTCCTTTAATTTTCTCAAAAATCGACAGTGCGCCTTATAATCTGGTGCATCTTATGGTCTAAATAATACGGTACATTTGCAAATTGTGTGCACAATATTGGAACTAAATTATTTTATATTGACAAACAGCGGCCCACATTAAACTGTGACTGTCACCAGGTAATGTGGGCGTGTTTCCTGAATAAGCAGCAGGTGTTAAACAGCTGACAGGTGAACAGGATGCATGCAGGTAAACTCGAGGGCCCTTCGAGCTGATCGGTGGTGTCGTGAGGAGAATTTCAGCTCATTATTCATGTTACAGAAACACAGAGGTACGAGACCAGGCAGAAGACTTTCTGATTATTTGTTTTTAGTTAAAATAATTCCATTGTTGTCTAGTGATGGTGTGGTAAAGCTCTGTGAATGTGTCCAATTTTTCCGGCTTTGTTGCTTCACCCAAAGGCAGATCACACAAAGCCTCGTTTAACTGCTTATTATGAAGAACTGACATCTGCTGGTCATTTAATGTTCAGCAGCACTGCTGTGAGAATACCTGTAGGATACATACCAGTGGATATGTAAGCACATGCACAGCTGCAGGGCTAGAAGGGCCCAAATGAATTAAATAAATAGATTCTTAAATAATTAATTAAATGTGTCAATAAGTGATTAATTAAATATATTTAAAAGTCATTAAATTTGTAATTAATTTATTGGAAATGTTTTAAATGATAAATAAATTACTTGGGAATAAATCAATTATGTATATATTTAATTTATTAAGTATTTTGAACTTAATTCATTAATGACATTGATTTAATTATTTAATGATGACTAATTGATTGATTATTGATGATTAATTAACCCTCCACATGATTTAACCTCTATAGAGATGATATTTTATCTAGATCATGTTTTTTTCAAAGGTTCAGACCAGAAAGTTTAACATTATTATTTTTCTCTTTATTGTCTCTTCAGATTGAGTGTCTGTAATCTCTCAGAGAGAAGCTGTGAAACTCTGTCTTCACTACTCAGCTCCCAGCCCTCTAGTTTGAGAGAGCTTGACCTGAGTAACAATGACCTGAAGGACTCTGGAGTGAAGGTTTTGTCTTCTGGACTGAAAAGTCCATATTGTGAACTGGAAACACTCAGGTCAGCGTTCTTGAAATGTTCAGTAGATGAGGTTTAGATGTTTACATGTCTTTTTTAAATTCATTTTTGGCTGTAATTTCCTGTTTGCATTTAGCTATTTTTCTCTTCTCTAAGAGTATTTGTCATGTCTGCAGGTTGTCAGGCTGCCTGATCACAGAGGAAGGTTGCAAGTCTCTGGTCTCAGCTTTTAGCTCCAGTTCTTCCCATCTGAAAGAGCTGGACCTGAGCTACAATAACCCAGGGGAGGCAGGAGTGAAGATGCTTGAGCAGCTAAGACTGGACACTCTGAGGTATGTAGATGGCCGTTAAAGCCACAAACAGTGTCTGATAGATGAGGAAACTGGCTCTGTCTGATTACTTAATGCTGGAAACCAGTGTTATTTGAACAATCACACATTTCTGGTCTAACATAAACAGTAGATGTCTGTATGTGGTCTCAAAGGACAAAATCTCTGTCAGCAACAACGGTGCAGCCTGTTCAAACTGATCTCTGGAAAGGAACTGACATTTTCACTCTTTATTCATTTTAAGTTTTATCTGTGTGCAGAGACCATGTCCAGGACATGTTTAGCCGTAATTACGGGTTAATGTTGACAGCACTAAATATAATATAAATCAATCATTCAAATCAGTCATTCATTGCTAATAGAAAGCAAAGATTAAGAAACAAAGGGATGGAGCTGGTGGAGGAAACCAGGTCACTGGTTGGGTGTTGGGCCCAGACCAGTGGGTGTTTTTGACTGTAAAGCCAATCTAGCAAGGACAACCACTGGTCCTGTTACCCTGCAGCCTGCACTGCAGGATATGTGCTGTGCCACTGAGACCACGTCCACACTAGCCCAGATGGATTTGAAAACGGTGTTTTCGTCTGAAAATGCTCCGTGTCCACACTATTGTTTTCAGTCGTGTAACAAGGCTGTGTGTCCACATTGAAATGGCCGAAAAACGCTTATGTTGCAGTCCTGCTCATGCATGAAACGCAAGAAGATCCGGCCTGCCTCATTTCTGTCTGACGTCTATTCACTTTCCGGCTCGTTGAAACGTTGCAGCAAAATGAGGAAAAGCACAGAGTTTTTAAATGGACTAACAATGAGGTGGAGTTGTTGCTGCGAGTAACACAAAAGTACAAAGTTGCAAAAGTGAGTGAGAGTTACAGAATTTAAAGAAAAGTTATCTGGAGCATGTACAGACTGATATTAACCTTTAATAGGGCTGTCAAAAATGAGAGCAAACAAAACAACTGTTGTATAATGCCCTCCGCTATCTTTGTTTAATTGGTCACATGACTGCATCACATGACTAAAAAGGTGTCATCGTTTTCAAGTCTGCGTTTTTGCTGTCCACACTGCGAAGGGAAAGCACCGTGTATGCATTTTCGAGAGTGTGTTCAAAACACAGCGTTTTCCTTGAGCGAAAACGCCTCCCTGGGAAAGTCTATGCCAGGGTGCTGGAGAGGAGAGTCCGACCGTTAGTCGAAGCTTGGTTACAGGAGGAACAATGCGGTTTTCATCCTGGTCTTGGAACACTGGACCAGCTCTTTATCCTCTCATGGATACTCGAGGGCGCATGGGAGTTTGCCCAACCAGTCTACATGTGTTTTATGGACTTGGAGAAAGCATTCGACCGTGTCCCTTGGGGAGTCCTGTGAGGGGTGCTCCGGGAGTATGGGGTGACTGGCCCATTGCTATGGGCCATTCAGTCCTTATACGACCGTTGCAAGAGCTTGGTCCGCATAGCCGGCAATAAGTTGGACTCGTTCCAGGTGGGTGATGGGCTCCGCCAGGGATGCCCTTTGTCACCGATTATGTTTATAATTTTTATGGACAGAATTTCTAGGCGTAGCCAAGTGGTTTCACTTAGGTCAGGGGTCGGCTCCGGAGCCGCATGCGGCTCTTTAGTCCTTATAGTGCGGCTCCGGGAAAATAAATTAGAAGTATTTAGCTGAAGTGTATTTTATTTATGTTAGTTCTTTTTTAACTTGTAGTTCTAAATTGGAAGATTATTGTGATATTGAAGTATAAAAATAAAATTATATTCTATTATTTCTTCATCGCTCAAAATATCCGTCACACTCGCGGAAGCCGGTGTACCCGCCGAAACGCCGCGCATTTATCGAGACTTTCAACCCCAGGCAGGCCAGTTATGGATCTTTGGATCCACATTATGTCAGCAGCTGTTCTCCACCGTGAACTATGTTAAAAACAAACACCACTCACGCCTCACAGATGACAGCTTACAGTCCTGCGTAAAGATGAAAGTGACTTCGTACAGCCTCGATTTGCAGACGCTGTGACCAGAAGTCCCATTGTAAACATATCACGGCAGACCCGACGATGTTTCCATGAACACACTTTTCAGCATCTCTTTATTGACCACTTTTCACACACGGTTGCTAATACGCACACAGCCGGCTGTAGCTTTGCAGCTCACAGCCCGACACACACCAACACAACAGCATAGAGAGCACAGACTTTAAGGTGTCGAGGTGTGATTGCGGGTGCCGCTCAGGTGTGTCCGCCTCCCCTGCAGCGGCGCTGCAGACCACGCCCCTCCACACACATTAACCAGGTAAAATACATATTTAGGCAGAATTTTGCAAATATCTATTTTTCATCTTTTAGCAGCATAGTGCTTTTTTTCCAATTACTTTTTAAAATTCAGGTCAAGGCTCCAAAAGCCCAAAGGTGATATGAGGGTGGCAGCTCACAACAGTTTTTGTTTGCTGGATCATTTTAGTTCAGCTCGGTGTCTTTCCTTTGGTTATATTTCTTTAAGAGTTCAAAATGTGTTACTTACATAAATAAATTGTAATTCTCTCTGTAGCACTTCATGGATTTAAGCAACACACCTTAGTTATTCACACAAAGCATAAAGGTAAAACACAATATATGCAGTGTTATCTTAATTTTAGATGTCAAAAAGCATTTGCGGCTCCCAGTGTTTTCTTTTGCATGGAAACCGGGTCCAAATGGCTGCTGACCCCTGACTTAGGTGGTCTCAGGATCTCATCTCTGCTTTTTGTGGATGATGCTGTTCGGTTGGCTTCATCGGGTGAAGGCTTCCAGCTCGCCTTGGAACGATTCGCAGCCGAGTGTGAAGCGGTGGGAATGAGAATCAGCATCTCCAAATCTGAGGCCATGGTCCTCACCCGGAAAAGGGTGGAGTGCCCACTCCGGGTCAGGGTCGAGTTCCTGCCCCAACTGGAGGAGTTTAAGTATCTCGGGGTCTTGTTCATGAGCGATGGGAGAAGGGAGCAGGAGATCGACAGACGGATTGGTGCAGCGGCTGCAGCGATGAGGACGCTGCACCGGTCTGTCGTGGTGAAGAGGGAGCAGAGTGTAAAAGCGAAGCTCTCAATTTACCGGTCGATCTACGCCCCGACCCTCAGCTATGGCCACGAGCTGTGGGTAGTGACTGAAAGAACGAGATCGTGAATACAAGTGGTGGAATTGGGCTTCCTCTCAAAGGTGGCTGGCCTCTCCCTTAGAGATAGGGTGAGAAGTTTGGCCAGCTGAGGTGGTTCAGGCATCTGACAAGGATGCCTCCTGGGCGCCTCCTGGGTGAGGTGGTTCGGGCATGTCCCACCGGGAGGAGGCCCCGGGGCAGACCCAGGACGCGCTGGAGAGATTATATCTCTCGGCTGGCCTGGGAACGCCTTGGTGTTCCCCCGGATAAGCTGGAGTAGGTGGCTGGGGAGAGGGAGGTCTGGGCCTCTCTGCTTGGGCTGCTGCCCCCGCGACCCGGCCCCGGATAAGCGGAAGAAAATGGATGGATGGATGGAAAACACCGTCTCAGTGTGGACGGGAGGCCAAAACGGAGAGAAAACGAGGCGTTTTCAAACTAAAACGTGTTAGTGTGGACGTAGCCGGAGAGCTCCAGAAAGAGCCTTCATGGTGGCCCTGCAGCCAACCAGCACTTCAGTCAAATGCTGTCAAAAGTGGTCCCAGAGACACTGTTAGCTGTAACCATCAATGACCAAGAATTGTATCATTTAATTCAGGGTTTCCCTGTTTTATTGTTTGATATCATTTCTGAATAAATAAATCAAGATGACGAGTCTTTACATGCACTTATGTTAGTATAAATATACAAAAATAAAAGATAATTTTCCTGTTAGGAGAATAAGAAATAAATATATTCATCACATGCATCAAATCACAACCTCCTCCTGCAAGAGTACAGCATTGTGATTGGTTGATGCTGTTTCCATCATTTATGTTTGTTTACCTTCAACAAATTTGCTCTACAGAGCATTTATTAATAAGAAGGATTATTAATAAACATCTTTCTCTGCTGCTTTTGGTGGAGTGAAACAATAACTCCTATCTCCAGAGGTCCACAGGTCCACTGGCACCTGGTCCTAACTTCACCCATGTCTGCACCCTCAGACATCCCACTGTGGAGGCATCCTCGCCTGGACCAGTGGCTGCCCTTGTGAGACAGACTTTATGGTCACAAACAGCCCTAATCTGAGAATGAAGGCTCCTTTACATAGAAAGCAGTATGTGGTGTGATGACCGCTGCATTAGCTCAAAATATGTGATGCACTGGCTGCTGCACTCTACCTGTACTGAATCAGTTTTTGTACCCAGTCCCAGTCTTTACATGTAATATGCAGCCACTCCCTGACAGCATGAATGTCACAGTGTGTTGAACCTTGACTGTGGCACATGTCAATGCTCCCTGGACATCGTGCTTAATAAAGGAGATTAAATGTGATGTGATTATGAGTTTTGCTCTTTTGAAGTTGAAACATTTATGTGTCAAAATGTTGGACTGTTCCTTTATCAGTGTGTAACAGTGTGTGTATGAGAGCCATGTAATGTCCATGTGTGCATGCTGACTGTGCTGCTCTGACCCCCCTCCTCCTTTCAGGGTGGAGCCTGCTGGAGTCCGATGGTTGAGACCAGGTCTGAGGAAGTGTAAGTGTGTTTTTAATGGGATTCATGAAAACAAAGCAGCACACATTCAACCATCTTCATCATGTCAGGAGTCATCATCAAAGTGTCAATCAATGAACAGATGATGGATCAATAACTGCAGCTGGATTGTGTTTGTTCTCTCCATCAGATTCCTGTCAACTCACAATCGACACAAACACAGTGAACACAAAGCTCCAACTGTCTGACAACAACAGGAAGGTGACACATGTGGAGGAGGTTCAGTCATATCCTGATCATCCAGACAGATTTGAAGGTTTCAATCTTCAGCTGCTGTGTAGAGATGGTCTGACTGGTCGCTGTTACTGGGAGGTCGAGTGGACGTGGAGGGCTTGGATATCAGTGAGTTACAGAGGAATCAAAAGGAAAGGAAGGAGTGATGAGAGTGTGTTTGGTAGAAATGATCAGTCCTGGAGTCTTTTCTGCTTTGATCATTATTCCTCTGTGTGGCACAATAACAGAGAAACACTCATCTCCTCCTCCTCCTCCTCCTCCTCCTCTGTCTCTAACAGAGTTGCAGTGTATGTGGACTGTCCTGCTGGCACTCTGTCCTTCTACAGAGTCTCCTCTGACACTCTGATCCACCTCCACACCTTCAACACCACATTCACTGAACCTCTTTATCCTGGATTTGGGTTCTTGGCTCACATTTCTCAATATTCCTTTCATGCAAAAATAATGAGATTCTTAACAGGTAGAGAGGCAGTTTTGGGGTCAGTGACTCTGTGTAGTTAGTGTTACCTGTTAGAGAAACAGTTCAGTCTGTACATGTCTGTGTCTTTCACTCTGAAACACATGATGAGATTCATGGATTCAGTCAGTTGATGTTTTAAACTAAATGATTCACAAATTATTATTCAACACAAGTTTGGTGAGCAGCAGGGCTCATCCTGATTTTTGTTTTTGTGCATTATAACGATGAAATAACTTTGTCATGTCTGTGGTGGCCTTTGGAGAATTAAACCATCCTTTAGAAACTAGATATAAATGTCATATTTTCCAACATTGATATTTTTCTGTGTTTCAGACGACAATGAAAAGATAAAGAACAGTCTGTAAATCATAAGTTATCAATTCAAATGATTATTAAAGCCACAAGAGAAGCTTCCTGTTATTTGTACCACTCACCTGGTCATGTGATCCAGCTGTGCAGCCAATCATAACTGACATCACTTTCTACTTTGATGTTTCCATGGTGAATGGACTGATTCTTGTTTAACACGTTCATACTCTGATGGATGCATCGGAGAGGGTTAGTGTCTTTCTCAAGGATACTTTGTGTGCCAGCTGGAGCAGTCAGGGATTGAACCACCAACCTTCTGATCATTAGATGCCTTGCTCTATCTCCTGAGCTACAGCCATCATCAAAGCTCTTTCTTAAATCCTCTCTGAGAGGAGCTCAAACACGAGGAAGAGACGAAAGTGAGGGAAGAGAGTGGACTCATTAGTAAAATGAAAAACAGCCAGCGTTGATGTTTAAGACAAGTGAGGTAACAGAAATACTATATATGGCAGCGGTCAACATGGCAACATCAATGTCGGTTGCTACGTATTGTATTGATCCTGATCTGTGAGCCTCATATCAGGATATGCTGTTGTTTGTATTTGTTTTCATTGTTACCATTTTTGTGTCTTTTTTTAACAAACTACTTTTATCTTGCCATCGTTTGTCAGAGTCAAACTAAATTTGGTTCATCTTTCTACAATAAAAACATAAAGTAAACATATAGTAATATGTGGACTCCGGCTCATAGAGGTATTGTGGGTAATTAAAGAGCAGATAGGTTGGCTAAAGCAGCTGTTAAAAAAGTAGACATAGATGTGCAGATACCATTGTTGAAATCTGAGGAAAAGAATAGTTTGGACACAAAGTAAGAACTTCTGGAGAATGGCATGGGATAATGGAACAAAAGGGAGACATGGGGTACAAAACACAATAGAAGTTAAGAGGAGTAGTGGGTTAAATAGGCAGCAGGAGAATACAAACAGGTCATTGCTTTCTGAATGGTTCTCTTTTTATGATGGGGAAACATCCGGCTGGGTTATGTGATGGTGTAATGCTATGGAGACGGTTGAACATGTGGTTATTAGTTGAAGTATAGAAGTCAAAGGAGAGTGTTGAGGGTAGGAACTGGTGGTGAAATGAAACTTACGTTTGAAAAAGTGGTTAATCAGTTAAGTCATGATGAGGTGAAAGGAGTGGTTTTTCATTTTTGAGAAATACTGATGTCATCAAGAGGATCTGAGGATCTGGAAGAGAAGTAAGAGTAAAAGCCAGGAGATGGCAGTAGTGCAACATCTTTGGATGCAAGCTGCTGTTAAAAATGACAGAAGAAGAAGTTTGCTTGATCATTCCTCAGCTCGTCTGTGTGAAGCTGAGTGTAAAGAGGCTCCTGCTGTTAGAGAAACACTCTGATGATATATGATGTATGATATGTCTCTTCTATTTTTCTGTTATCATATTTTGATTTTGATTGTGATTGGTTTCATTTGTTTCTTCAGTGGCTGTAGTGTTTTAATGTTTAGATTGTCTTTTTTTCCCATTATTGTAATTATGTATAAAGTTTGATTTGAATGAAAGTTACACTCAAATGCTTTCAGTGTTGCTGTGTTGAGTGTTTGCATGTTTAATGTTTTTTATGGAAGACACAGAAAGACATGTGACTAAAGAAATCTGTGCTAGAGTGACTTTAAAAAAAAAATAGTAGAAAACAAAACAGATGTTGAATTCTTTAGAGATTTTTCTAAAAATGTTTTTCTTTCTAAACAGAATCCAGAATATTGATCTTTGACATGGAAGCTGTTTCTACAGGATCCTGATGGACACTCAAAGGTTTAGAAAATGTTCTCTTTAGTTGTTTACAGCAGAAAATCAACCGATGTGAACCAAAACAACAGAAATGCACAAGTGTGTGAGACTACAAATGATAGAATCAGAACTGCTGATTTCATTACTCTTAACTTTTAAAGGCAGGTTTTGTGTCTGAGAGCAGGGACACTTGCTGTGTTCAGTGACTGTAAGTTCAGGCTACCCTTGATTTAGTTGCTAGATGTTTTTAAACTGTGTTTATTTTATAAGGCTCATTAAAAGCCATCTGAACTAGAGATGGACTGATCCGACGTTGCGTATCGGTATCAGTCCGATACTGACCTAAATTACTGGATCGTATATAAGTAATAAATAAAAAAAGATGTAATCCGATCTACTAAATATCACAAAAGCACCTCAGAAAACTTGCAACATGGCGTAACCCAACACATGACCTTAGCACATAGGAGCAGTATGTGTCACGTGATAGAGCGGCTGTGGTGTGCGAGACCTGTCGGCGGTCTGGAGCATTTGGAGCCTCGCGACGTGCTTCCAGACCGGCCGACGTGGTTTCTTACGGACTCATCTCAGACCCAAGACTTTGAAGGCTCGCCGGCTGTAAATCGTCTGTAATGAGACGCTTTACATGTCTGAGCTTAAGTTTGTTATCAGTGTTTAAAAAGGCTGCATCTGTGATGGTTGGCATTAGATCAGTGCCTATGGAAGTGGCACCTTGCACATTTGGAAAGGAACCAAGACTGAATTATATACACAGGTTTTAGAGCAGCATGTGCTCCCATGGAGATGATGTCTTTTACATGTTTAAGGAGGATGTTGCTAAGCTGCACACTACAGCATTATGAATAAAGTATGGGTTCATGAGATTTAATTTTTGTAATTTAATTTTATTTAATTTAATTCAATTTTTATTTACATTTCACACAGTGTGTCAACATTTTGTCATAAAATAATATTAACAACAAGAAACAACGACAACAACAACAATAATAATAATAATTGCAGTGCTCTATTAAATGTGCTGAAAATATGAACTCAGCCTGCGCGTGCTGTGCATGTCTCTGACGTAATCGCGTGAGTGTGTTGTCTTCGTAGCGCTTGTTAAAAAGACCACAGGATCCACTTATGCCTTGCGAGCTACTGCTCCAATCACTTTATTGACACCATTCTAAAAAACCTCTCACACCACAGACCAGTCTTCTTTTATGTGCTCCCTGGAGGCATTCATGAGCTTTCTTAAATACAGCGCCCCCTGCTGGTAAACCTTATTACATGAACACCTACATATCACCACATCCCCTTTCCTCTGAATTATATACAACATAGGTCTTTTTAACTAACATATACACATAATTGTTTTACATTAAAAATTTTTCAATTATTTTTTTTCAACACCATCAGAATATAAGATAAAAACAAATCCAGTTATAGCTTTACAGATTAAGCCTAACTGGTCTTTTGACCTCACGCTCTGACCTCCTCAATACAGGTTCTGAAACCACTGCACTCTTCTCCACATACTCATGTCCATCCAGTGGTTTCAAATCAGACACTGTCTCTGCATGTGACACATCAACATTTTCATCTTCCTCACCATATTGTTCCTCCTGAAATGTTTCTTTAGTCTTCAGCAAGTTGCGACGGTTCCTTCTGAACACATGACCTTCTTCAGTTCTTACGTCATATGATCTCGGACCTGCTTCCTGAAGAACAATGGCTTTCCTGCTCCATGCATTCTGATCTTGAATTCTCACTACATCATCCCTTGCAAGCAATCCAAGTGCTCTTGTTCCCTTGTCGTATTGCCGTTTTTGTTTCCATTTCAGATGCTCCTGCTTTTTTATAATTTCTTCACTCTGCTTGCTTTCTGCATAGCAGGGCAAAGTTGTGTGTAGCTTACGATTCATCAGCAATTCTGCAGGGGATAAACCACAGTCAAGAGGAGCAGTCCTGTAGCTCAGCAGAGCTAAATAAGGATCAGATTGACTGTCTGTAGCCTTCTTCAGAAGCTGCTTGATGATATGCACTCCTTTAAGCACTCCTTTGGCCTTGCCATTTGCCTGTGGATGTTGAGGACTTGATGTGACATGTTTAAAGCCGTATTCTCTTGTGAAATTCTGCCATTCTTTGCAATTATAGCAAGGACCATTGTCACTAATGACAGTTTCTGGTATTCCATGCCTGGAAAAGATAGACTTCACATGTGTGATCACATTATTAGCAGTTGTACTTGTAAGCAGAGCAATCTCAGGAAAGTTAGAGTAATAATCTATCACCAACAGATAGTCTTTCCCATTAAAATGAAATAGATCTGTTCCTACTTTCCTCCAAGGCGCTGTAGGAAGTTCAGGAATCATCATGGGTTCTCTTGCCTGTCTGCTCTGAAACTTGTTACATGTTTCACACTTTCCGATCATGGTCTCAATGTCTTTATTAATGCCAGGCCAGTACACAGTGTCTCTAGCCCTCCTTTTACACTTTTCTATTCCCAGGTGTCCCTCATGTATTCTTTGAAGTATCAGCTGTCTCAGACTATGTGGTATCACAATCCTATTGCCTCTCAACAGCAGTCCATTTACCACATTGAGCTCTGATCTAACATGATAATACTTTGAACAAGACCCTTTGGGCCAGTCTCCTTGGATATTTTCCATCACCATTTGCAGCTCCCTGTCTGCAGCTGTCTCTTCACATACTTGTTTTATCTTTGCGTCAGACACTGGCAGAGACTCCACAACCATATTAACATGATCATCTACTTCTTTCTCAGTGGAGCTTGCGTGACACACCTCTGATGCTCTCGACAGTGCATCCGCTAAAGCTAAATGCTTGCCTGGTGTGTATATCAAGTCAAAGCTGTACCTCTGCAGTTTCATCATGAGACGTTGAATCCTCGGCGACATCTCATTCAGGTTTTTCTTAATGATTGACACAAGAGGACGATGATCTGTCTCAACTGTAAAGGTAGGAAGACCATAAACATAACAGTGAAAAATATCAAGTCCATATGCCAGCCCAAGACATTCTTTCTCAATCTGAGCATATCTGGTTTCAGACTTAGTCATGGATCTAGAAGCATAAGCAACTGGTTTCCAACTCCCCTCTTCAGCTTGAAGTAAAACAGCTCCAAGCCCATCCTTTGAGGCATCTGTTGAGATCTTCAGACTCTTAGTTGGATCATAATATGCAAGCACTGGGCGCGTTGTCAATGTGGTTTTTACATCATTCCACTCTTGTTCATGCCTCGCTGACCATTTAAATTCTATGGAATCACGAAGTAACTCCCTTAGTTTTGATGTTCTCACTGACAAGTTAGGTATGAATTTTCCTACAAAGTTTATCATTCCCATCACTCTGAGCACACCTTTCTTATCTGTCGGGCGTGGCATTGTTGCGATGGCTTTTATTTTTCTTTCATCTGGCTCAATACCTTCAGCAGAGAATTTGTCTCCCAAAAATGTTATGGCCTTTACACCAAAATGACACTTGTCACGATTTAGCTTTAATCCATTCTCCCTTACCCGGTGCAGCACCTTCACCAGTCTTTCATTATGTTCTTGTAGGGTGGAGCCCCAAATAACCACATCATCAACATAACAGCGAACACCCTGTAATCCCTCTAACATGTTGTCCATGGCACGATGAAAAATCTCAGATGCTGAGATTATGCCAAATGGCATTCTGAGGAATCTGTACCTGCCAAAAGGTGTATTGAAAGTACAAAATTTTGAACTTCTCTCATCTAGCTTTATTTGCCAAAAACCCTGCGCTGCATCTAGCTTTGAGAAGTATTTGGCGCCTGCCATTTCACTTGCAATCTCTTCACGCTTTGGTATCTGGCAGTGCTCACGTTTTATGGCTTGATTTAAATCACCAGGGTCCATGCATATTCTCAAATCATTGTTTTTATTCCTCTTATCCACACAAACCATTGAGTTTACCCACTCAGTTGGTTCTTCCACTTTTGTAATGACCTGCAACTGTGACATCCTGTCCAGTTCTTTCTTTAAACGGTCCTTCAGTGGAGCTGGGACTCTACGTGGTGAATGGATCACTGGCTTTGCATCCTCTTTCAGCTGGATACTGTAAGTGCATGGTAGACATCCCAAACCTTTGAAGACATCCTCATAATACTGCACAATGGAGTCAACTGCTCCTCGCTCTCCACTTGCTGCTTCTGCACAGCTAATGTGGTACACCCTTTTTACTAGGTCTAATCTTTTGGATGTCACTCCACCCAGCAGTGATTCACGACCTTCTGGAACAACATTAAACAATACATCATAATCCTTATGTTTTATTGTCACTTTAAGTCTGCATTGACCACTACTTTCAATATTCTTTCCATTGTAGTCTTTTAGAGGTACTCTTTTCTTTACTATTTTGGGCTTTGGTTTCATAGCATGGATCTCTGTCATGCTGATTAGGTTTGCCTGTGCACCTGTATCAATCCTTAGTGCCACCAAAGTTCCTTGTATTGGGAGTGAAACAATCCACGTGTCTTCATAATCTGAGCGTCGGTCACTGGCTTCTGCTACGTTATGCTCACGTTTTACATCCCCCAGTGACACCATGCCCACAAAGAAAGTCTCGCTTAAGTCAGTCTCTTCAACTACATGCACTGATTTGGGTTTGGCTTTCGACAGACATTGTTTGGCAAAATGATTTTTTCCATCGCATTTCAAACATCTTTTGCCATAAGCTGGACACTGTCTAGGTTCATGTCTGCTACCACATCGCTTACAGGAGTACACTGTACCCTCTTTGCTGGACTTTTGTGACATATTCTTTCTCATTTTCTTTTTAACCACAGCTATTTTTGCACCATCATGTACTGCAGCGACGCTTGTCTCATTAAATGTCTTTGCATGCTGCAGGGCTAACTCACTTGCGTGACACAGTCTTTCTGCTTCATCCAGCGTTAGCTTGGAATCTCTGAGCAGCCGTTCTCTAGTCCGTTTATCATGGATCCCATACACAATTTGATCACGAACCATAGAATCTTTCAGCTCTCCAAAATCACATGACTGTGCCTTTAGCTTCAAATCAGTCACAAAGCAATCAAAAGTCTCTTCTGGTTGCTGCATCCGAGATCGGAAAACATACCTTTCATATACTGTGTTCTTCTGTGGTGAACAGTGTGCATCAAACTTTTCAACCACTTTGTCGTACCTATTCCTGTCACCAACTTCCTCAAACTCAAACGTGTTGAAGACTTCAATGGCTTGAGGACCAGCTACCGTGAGCAGCAATGCAATTTTCCTGGCATCGGGTTTGGAGTCCAGTCCCATGGCAGCCATATACAGCTCAAACTGCTGCTTAAAACACCGCCAGTTGCTGTCCACATTCCCCACCAGTTTCAGTCCTTCCGGTGGCTTCAAACTTTCCATCTCTCAACCTTGAACTGCTATCGCTTCCACTCTCCCACTTTTACTCCTGGTACCATGTGTTGTCTTCGTAGCGCTTGTTAAAAAGACCACAGGATCCACTTATGCCTTGCGAGCTACTGCTCCAATCACTTTATTGACACCATTCTAAAAAACCTCTCACGCCACCGACCAGTCTTCTTTTATGTGCTCCCTGGAGGCATTCATGAGCTTTCTTAAATACAGCGCCCCCTGCTGGTAAACCTTATTACATGAACACCTACATATCACCACAGTGAGAAAGGCGGTTTCCTGTCCTTTTTGGCCCTCGCTGCTCGCCGTATTTCCGCGCGGGTCTGCTGGATGAAGGAGGTAAAGTTTTTTGAACAGCATGTATAACTTTAACTGAGTTTCGTTAGTCTTTCTCAGCCTGCTGCAGTTACAGTTACAGCCGCGTATCTATTACAGCGAACCTGCCGTCAGCTGTATCACGTTAGCATTAGCTTGTGTTGATGCTAAGCTGCTATTAGCAGGTCCTGTTCAGCGCTAAGTTGTGTCCGGACGACTTTACAGTTTAGTTTCCTCCGATCACCAGATATTTGTGGATGGCCTCGTGTGTACGGAAGCTTCGTGGTGAAGCGCTTTGGCCTGTGGGAAATGTAGGAAACATCAGGACGAGCTGCGCACCGCAGTAAACCGCTTTGACAAATCAACCTTATTTTCACTCACTTCATTAATAAAAGTCTTGTCACTTGGAAAACTGCATTTTTCACACATCTCGCCGTTAATGTCACCCAGCTAACGGTGTAGTTTCAAGAAACAATGCAGTGTTCCTGCCACGAACATCACGACGGAAGCCCTGCAGGGTAGATCTGTGCAGCGGCTCTGACGGAAACGCCACAGATAGTAGCTCATTCTCCTTCCGGTTTCTCCTCTTAGTGTCTCCATAGCAACTCATCTGCCTCCTCTCACCTGGTCCCGAGGATCCAGGTCTGTCACCTGGTCTCAGGTTCACCCTGAGCTGGCCCTCCTCGTCCATTCCAGTCACTCTCAAAGAAAAACTGAACATTTTCCACTACGACACATCCAGCTGGGTTTTAGTTTTAATTTGAAGTCATTGTCACCATCTCCAAAACAGACACCAGAGCAGGTCTAACTCCTGTTGCATCCTTCACTCAGTGACCCTTAACAGCTGTATTCACCCACTCATCATGTAACACCACAGTTCCTCTCCTGGTTTCTCTGACGTGTCCAGTTTCTTGTGGGACACTTCATAAACATGCTGCTCTGTCTTGGGTGGTCGGCTTTGCCATTTCCAGATTGAGCATTGTTATATATCTGGGGGATTATTCTTGATTAATTATTTGAGCTGTCACGTACTACGTGGCTGTATCAGTGTGAGTGCAGCTCATCATGGTGTGTCGCACTAATTTAATAACAGTAGATGTATTTAGCCTGATGTCCTCTTTAGAGATCAACAGAGCAAACGCTGCTGATTTTATTTTTGTTTTTTATAGTTATAGTATAGTTATATATAGGTTTCAGTTTTCAGCCCTGGAGGTGCCGCCTGATATGAGGTGACACTTTTGTCTTTGTCTTCTCACCGTCTGTGAGAGATGAGTATCCACCATGTGAGTCCCTCCCTCTCCACCAGTCGGTCAGACGTCTGCCCGTCCTCCAGTCTGGTTCGGCTAAAAGGCAGATTTTCCTTCCCGCTGTGGCCAAGGCCTTGCTCATTGGGGTTGACCGGTTGGTGGGATTTTCTCTGTACTTCGTGGTCTGTGCCTTCAAGTGACTGTTGTTGTGATTTGGTTGATCACAGAGACCTAAAAGACCTGGTGACCTCTAATTTCCTGCTTCTAAATCCAGAATGAGGCTGTACAAAGTTATACTGATAGAGCACTCCCTCCTCAGACTGCAGCCTTATTTGTTGTTGCTAGGTAGAATAGGAGGCAGTGGCTTCAGCAGTGCCTTCAGCTGTCTCTCAGTGGCCCATCTCCTGTGGACCAGCTCCCAGCTTGGATTCATGAGACTCCCCATTTAGTGTTTGTGTTTTTTCTCTAAAGCTTATTGTTAGAACTGGATCAGGTGTCTCTGAGCGTATCCCAGTAACACTGCAGTAGGAGGGCTGCTGGGAGACTTCATCATCTATCACCATGTGTTCTCTTTGAAAGCTACGTATTTGTTATATAAGAAAACGTAATAAGGCACTGTTAGCATCTCTGTTTGAACACTTATTAATAGATATACATGACAACACACTGCCACAGCACTAAAATAGTTTAGCAAAATGCATTTAGAAACAACAATGTACACGTCATGTAAGTTCATATAAAGTAGAGCAACATCACCTCCTTACATCATTTTATTCCCTGTTCACAACCACAGTTTAAATCATGATTCAAGTACAGATTTGAAGCTTTAACAAAAGTATTGTTTTCATTTCTCAGAAATATTTTAATGCTCTCACTACATTTATTGGACAGATTCATTTTAAATATAAAGATTGTTTTTAATACCTTGATGAAAATCCTTTGCAGATGATGCCTCAGGTCTAAAACTCTTAAAGAACCACAGCTTTTCCTAATTCTGTATTCCCAGTATTCCCAGTGTTTCTCCATAGTGTCATGGTAACACGTTGGCTCAGGAAGTGACAAAGTCACTGGTTAAAGGCAAATGAGAAGCTTTAAAAATAAAAGCTGCCATATGAAACAAATGGAGCTTCCTGCTGTGGTGACCCCAGAGTGACTAAAGCATTTCTATAAACTAACACAAGAATAAACGAGAACATATCAAAATGAAGAGTAACTGCCATAAATCTCATGTACTTACACAGAAAAGTCAAAGCTCTGCCCATCAAAGCCCCGACTGTGATGACCTCAGGGCTCCACCACAGCAATCACAGGCTGCCACTGTGCCGCTGAGTGCGCTCCCAAAAAGCCGCGGCCCGTCAGGCCCGTCGGGCTGGTGCAGTCTGAGTGTTGCACAGCAAAGCCTCCGTGGTGTCATTTCTAAAGCATCGTGCTCATGCATTGTTCTGGCTTGTATTGCTAGTGCAGACCTAGCATTACAGCACAGCCTGTATTGTTTGCTGTATAGGCAACATCCTGTAGAAACCGCTGGCACTGTTTGGTTTCAGACTTTCAAACCATTCACAGCCATGAAACTGGACTGAGCTTATTTTCAGCATCATCTAAAATATAATGAAGGCTTTCTTTATGCTGTTGAAATGTCTTCTTCATGTTGGTGACACGTTTTAAAGTGTTCAGATTTAAAGTGCAGTGATGTGTGTGTGCGCGTGTGTGCACGTGTGTGCATGTGTGTGTGTGTGTGTGCACTGTCACACTGCTCTCACTGGTCAGTAACTCTGTTCTACATATTGTAGTAAATAAGCTGTTGATAAGATGAACAGGTGCTGACTTACCTGTTCCTGTTTTTGGGAGCCAGTAAACAGGCTGCTGGTAGCAGGTGGACAGTACAGCCTGGCTTATCGTTATGGTAACAGCAGGTCGGTGGGACTGGGTGTGTTTGGGGAGGGGGTTGGGTTACTGTGTTAGTATATTAATAGTATTCAAAAAGCAATATGTGTTTACTGATGCTGTTGAAACAGACGCGCTCATCCCCTCATTGTTTAGTATATGTAATAAATAATTGTTATTATTATCAATATTATTATCAGGTTAAGTGAAATTCATTCAGTCCAACTCAAAAAGAATTTCTGTTTGTGCAAAATATTCCGTTTGCATAACATCAAGAAGCATAAATTCATATTAAAATATGTAAGAAAACCTAAAGTGCTGTTTAGTTAGTGGGTGGATGGCTGAAGGGTAATCTTGGTTTCCTTTGTTTGGGACAAACATTTGGGAATGTTTGTTTGAGAGGAAGAATAAACTGCTTGGATCAATCAGGGGTTCGATGTCACATCCCTGAGCTAAAGTCTAATTTCCCTGATATGTGATCATCTGTAGTTTAACAGGAGAGCTGTCTTTACTTTGATCAAACCTCCTCCTCTTGTTCTAATGGAGATTCTGGATGTTCACAGGTATGATCCAGTGACATGATGGAGAGTTTAAAGACGTGGCTCGAGTTCCCCAGCCCCGTCATACAAGCCCAGGTAAGAGGCATCCATTCACTCATTCATTCATTCATTCATTCACTCATTCATTCATCCATTCATTAACTCATTCATTCACTCATTCATTCATTCATTCATTTATCCAGTCGCTCATTCACTCATTCATTCACTCATTCATTCATTCACTCACTCATTTATTTATTCACTCATTCATTCATCCATTCATTAACTCATTCATTCATTCACTCATTCATTCATTCACTCATTCATTCATTCATTCAATCATCCATTCATTCATTCATTCATTCATCCATTCACTCATTCATTCACTCATTCATTCATCCATTCAATCATTCATTCACTCATCCATTCATTCATTCATTCATTCATTCACTCATCCATTCATTCATTCATTCATTCATCCATTCACTCATTCATTCATCCATTCACTCATTCATTCATCCATTCATTAACTCATTCATTCACTCATTCATTCATTCGCTCATCCATTCATTCATTCATTCATTCATCCATTCACTCATTCATTCACTCATTCATTCATCCATTCAATCATTCATTCACTCATCCATTCATTCATTCATTCATTCACTCATCCATTCATTCATTCATTCATTCATCCATTCACTCATTCATTCATCCATTCATTAACTCATTCATTCACTCATTCATTCATTCGCTCATCCATTCATTCATTCATTCATTCATTCATTCATTCATTCATCCATTCACTCATTCATTCACTCATTCATTCATTCACTCAATCATTTATTCATCCATTCATTCATTCATTCACTTGTTCATTCATTCATTCATCCATTCATTCATTCATTCACTCTGTAGTGTTGGTTTCTCTTCCTCTCATTGTTATTGTGAATAATGGTACAGAAGTGTGATTTTCTTGTGTTGTAGACGGTGAGAAGTCTTGTTGCAGCTGTCTTAAAGGAAAAAGGGTCAAATGGGCAAATCACCTGGTCCTGTGCTCAGGTGAGTTCCTGTAAGAGTCACATATGATCATTTCTTTAGTTACATGAAGTATAAAAGAGCAGGAACATCTGCTTCATGTGGTCCTGTGTTTTATCCTCAGTGACTTTGACACATCTGCTGTGAGGCTGACACCTCTGATCTCACAGTGTCAGCTTTGTTTTTATACACAGATATAAAATATGGATATGCACTGATAAACGATCATAGTTATAATATTTCTGACTGTCTGAGTCCAAAGTGAATCAAACCTTGTTGGGATTGAATCAGTGCTGAGCCCGAGTGGCTGCACTGAGTGGGACAGATTGCATTCTCACGTGCACCTCTGTCTTTGTCCGTTTTCATTCAGGGCTTCAGTGCATGTGTGGAAATGGCACAGATCGTTTTGTTAAACTTCTGAAACACTGACTGCATCACTGTTGTTGTTCAGGGCCCAGCACTGGAAGCTTTGTGGCAGCAGTGCTGCAGTGACTGTGCTGTGGTGTGTTCAGCGTGCTGTGACACCTTGGTGTTATTGGTGGACCAGGGCCATGCAGACCTGGACTACATCCTCAATGGTGTCCTCAACCTCCTGCCTTCTGCAAGGTATGCAACGCGCAGTTATTGGACGCCACGATCCTGCCTCAGAAAGCTCAGCTCAGCTGTTTGTCAATGAGTCTGACAGAGGCTCTGTAACCTGCATCCATGCAGCGTTACAGCCGCTGCACAAAGGCACAACATGAAAGATAGACCTCAGCAGGACGAGGTTGTGTATCAGCAGGACAAAGAAGGCTCTCTTTAGCATGAGAATGCTAACACTGTGAACTGAGAAGAGGTATGAAGAAGGCCGTGTATGTCCACTGTTACTGGCCATCGTCACCTACAAATTCAGTCTTTAAATCCCTTTAAAGGCCCACTCACACCTCGCCTCAGGTGACCTCAAAGGTCACATGATGGGTCGCGGTGAGGTCTCATAGTGGTTCAACCCTTAACCCTTGGTGTTGACAATGACCTACGCTTTTGTTTATACTCATGTGATGACGCACATGACAAATAGCTCGATGACCATCTCCAAGGAGGGAAACGCCCTGTAGGGTTTAAATATGTGGGTCTCTCCACCTTGTATAAGAAGTGAAACATCTTTAAAACTTAATCAAGTCCAGTCGCCTTCTTTTCCAGCTACCAGTGTGTAACATGGAGTCAATGCTTCCAGTGCAGGAACCCGACTGACAGTCTACAAACTGAGTTAGACACATGGAGGTCACAGCTTAGTCTGTGCTGAGGATAAATCCACGATGTCATTGCTCTCCATCAGGGCTCATGTGAAGTAAAGAAAATAGCTTTGAAAGTTCAAACTGGAAACATGAAAATGTTAAAGGTTACTGTTCCACAGTTCAGAGCTGGATGCTCTCTAATCTGGACGCTAACCTAGTTGTGCAGCATAATGTAACTATTTGAAAACATTTGAAGCAATGAAAACGCTCACACTGTTAGTTTTTTCAGTTATTCTGACTCTGATGTCCAACAGACACACTCAAGGGTTGATAAAAGTCATTCGGCGATTGTTGGAGATGCAGGCTGACCAGAGCGATGGACACTTCACCTGTCCGTATTCTATCAGGTAAGTATCTCATGTCTAATATATAGAGATGTTCAAACATATTGTCTTGTGTAATCTATCAAGCTACATATAGCTTGTAGCTTACTGCTAGTCCAAAGAAGCAGCATTGGTCCATCACCCACTTGAAGTGCCGTAGGGGTCCGGTGCTCTGTCTGGTGGCAGTCAAAGGCCCTGGTGCTTCAGTCCCAGCTATAAACTGGCTCTTGGAGCATGAGAATCCCAAACTGGTGCATGAGGTTGAAAAATACTGACTACATGTAAAGAGTGAGAGGTGGCAGACAGGGAATGGGTACGTTTGTATCTCCCTGATTTGATGGCAGCATTTAGAAGTTTTTCCTGGTGGACAAGACGGTTGCTTCCCTGTGCCGTCATGTTGGGAACAGGTGCCGATAGTCATTTGTTCACATGTGACTAACAGTTGTTTAGAGTAATTTTTAGAGTTGCTGGGTGAGGTGGGTACCCCATCTAGCAACTCCATAGTCCTGCTGGGGGACTTTAATGTTGTGGGGGCAATCTCTGAACCAGAAGATAGACATTGGAGGTTCAGGAGCAGCAGGTTGAAGCGTCCTGTTAGGCTTGGCTATCGTCTGGCAGATATCGACAGGATGAGTGTAACTCTTGCAGAAGCTGAAGCAAAAACTCAGCTGTACGAGGAGCTTGGTGAGGCAATGGAGCAAGACTTTTTGAGCTTGGTCCGTTTTGCCATCACTGTCGGATCTATTCCTGGTGGGTGTTGTTATCGATGCTGTTTTGAGTAATTCTGCAGCTGCGTGGGAAACATTGGGAATGAGAATCAGCACCTCCAAGTCTGAGGCTGTGGTTCAAAGCTGAAAACAGTGGAGCACCCACTCCAGGTCAAGGACGAGCTGGCGCCCAAATTGGAGGCGTTTAAGTATCTGTGGGTGTTGTTCATGAGTGAGGACAGAGTGACAGACGGTGCTGAGGCTGCAGTGATGGGGCCGCTGTAAGAACGAACAGGGTTTTAACATTAAAAGTGATGTTTGGTCACAATATAGTGAGCTCTCCTCTTTTTAGTGTATAAAATCTGTCCTGTGGATGATTGCAGACTTCACCTCAAAGGCAAAGACACTCGTGAACATCCGTATAAAAATCAGCGGTGCAACAGAAAGATCTCCTCTGTCCAAATTGTCTGCCAGTGCTCTGAAACACCAACAGACTTTGAGTCACAATAAATAGAAGAAACTCCTGATTGTTTGCTTCCTTTGTGCTGGAACGTGGGGAGTGCTCTGATAGGCTGACGAGTTGGCGTGTATTGAAACTGAGGGTCTGGAAATGGCGTGCTGAAGGGTGACACATGTGGTCAAACAGGTTCCGTCATGTGAAGACTGGAAACACGGAGGAGTAGACGTCTGGCCCACAGTGCAGGCTGTCACAGGCACAGACGTGAGCTTCCTTCCTGCACTTGGAAAATGATTGAACAGGCACACAGCACTTCATTCAAAGGCTGATCTATAATGGTATCAGTGGATGCATTAGTGTGTGTGCAACTGCTAACGTTTTGTCTCTCACACTCGACTCTGGTTAGAGGTACGTGTGAGTACACCATATTTTAAGCATGTTTTCATCCTCATAGGTGGCAGCTACGTGACATTTTGCCTTTAGATTGTCACTGTGGGAGTGGGAGTATAAATCCAGTTTGTGTGGAAACAGTATGGATGTTGGAGGACTATTTATATGACTGCATTCTGCAAAAGTGACGATGTGTAGCCAACAGTAAAGGATCGATGCTTTAAAATAACACTGTCAATAGTTTTTAGTGTTAACAGTTTGCACTTGTTCTTTGGAGAACTTGTAATTCAGTTTTATTCATACAGCAACAAATCACAACAACAGTCGCCTCAAGGTGCTTTATATTGTACAGTATATCCTATAATAACACAGAGAAAAACCCAACAATCATATGACCCCCTATGAGCAGCACTTTGGCGACAGTGGGAAGGAAAAACTCCCTTTTAACAGGAAGAAACCTCTGGCAGGCTCAGGGAGGGGCGGGGCCATCTGCTGTGATTGGTTGGGGTGAGAGAAGGAAGGCAACAGGTCTTGTGTGGATTGAGGCCTTCTTAGTTTGTCTTCGTTGTAATCGACTGACTCAGTGGTTTGTTGGGAGCATAACTTGAATCAGAGCTGGGACACTGACCCGTCCATTGCAGGAGCAGCCCTCACCCGTACGTCACAGCCCTGGAGAACAGAGTGGACTGCTGGCCGGCTCTGCTGTTCGAGATCGATGACTTTATCCAGAAAGCTGTTGACAGGTAAGTCTTACTGGTTCCTATCGTAGCTGTTATGTTGTACACTACTTTGAAGACAACTGGACATTATGAGATGATCTATTCTCAGAGATTCTTATGACTCCAGTGTGTGTGTACGTTACAGAGATAAAGCGGCTTATATCACCATGCTGGCCCCCTTCCTTCGGTACCTATACTGCCAACCTCACAGGCAACCCGAGCACGCGCTCCTTCGACAGAGTCTTCTTAGGGTGATGCTGCCCATTCAGGGAGGATCCAGGTCCGCCCCCCAGAACAAGGAGCAGGAAACGCTGTCCCCAGTGTCTGACAGGCTGCTGCTCTGTCTTTGTCAGCTGGTTCCACACATGCAGGTAACAAACTGAAGTTATGTTAGGTAACTGTACAAAGACACGTCAACATGTTTCCACTCTGTATGTTACACCATCGTTCATTTAAATGTGTCTCTCTTATTTGCATACGCTCAGATTGACAGGAAGTAGCTAATACAGAGAGCAGGATGGAGCTATGTCAGCCTCTCCTCTCTGTCCTGCAGGTGGACAGCGTGGAGGCAGTCCTGGAGCTGTGTGCGTTTGTGGGCGCTCTGCTCCAAGATCTAACTGGGACCTCTGGAGACCAGTGGAAACCAGAGAAAGCGGTGCTGGCTCTGCAGCTGCTGTGTGCGTGTCGGCGATGCCTCGAGTTCAACGGAGACTGCAGACCAATAATCGGCTTAATGCAGCAGCTTGTTCCAGCCTGTCAGGTGATCGCTGTTTGTAGACAATCAGACACCAGCAAAGATAAAGAAGCCGCGCTGCTGTGCTGGTTAACGTGACGTAACGTCATGGCTGTCATCAGGTTTGTTTACACTCACTTGTGTGATGAAGTCAGGCTGTGCACCCTCAGGCTACAGTCACATTAAAGAAAGCAGTGTTGGAGACGCTGTGTGACCAGAATTAGTGTGAAAAATTAGTTTAGACTAATTCTCACTGAAGCCATCAGAACTATGAACACGTGTGGAAGGAAGTAACTCAGAACATGTTTTAGATTCGTCACCCTTTGCTTTGATCGCTGCTCTGATCCTCTGGATGAGCTCCATGATGGGTCACCTGAAGTGGTTTGTTCCCAGTGATGCTGAGCACTTGTTGGTCTCTGTGCTGCATCTCATCCAAACAGCTGATTAAAGCTGACTGAAACTCTTCATCACAGAAACAGCTGTAGTGACGGTTACACAGATCTTCTTACGTGGGGATTAAATGAACTGCTCTGCAGTGGTGATTGGTTCATGTAAATACAGAGTCTTCTTCACACACTGTCTCCATGCTGGGACCGATTCTGTTTACACGTTTCACCTTATTAACATCATTCACATCCTGCAGTTGGAGCCTCTCTGAGAGGAAGCCTGACCATCGATCCTGTCCACGCCTACAAAACCAAACATGCTGACTTATTTATTAGCTGTCAGTCTGCTGGTGATGTCAGTACATGGAACAAGATGCCTTCTGGCCTATAGAGGTTTACACATGTGGGTCAAATGTCCCCCATTGTGAACCTTGTCAGTGCTGTAATGTGTGAGCCCTCGGGCCTCTGTGGCCTGTATTGACCTGTTGGCATCGCTGTTTGTTTTCTGCAGGAGTTGCTGTTGGATGAGCTGATGATGGGCGTGGCCTTGCTCTTGTTGGAAGCCCCTTCAGATCAGCTGACCAGCCTTCTCAGACTTGGTAAAGTGATTATTTTGGACAAAGCTCTGCTGGCTTTAGCTTCCTTTAAGAGACTTTGAAGCAGTGAAAGAATTAGTGGGAACAAAACTAGGTTGTGTGTGCAGGTCATGGTTGGAACCTCACAGAGCTTTGTGTCCTACATGAGATATTCTTTCTCTCAACACAGCACTGAGTTTGGTCCCTGAACAAGCGGAGGCGTCGCCCTGGTTGAGTCCGGTCCTGATTCTCCCCGTGTTGCAGCTCCTGTCCTGCTTGGGTCTCACTGAGCCGCTGTCTGACCAGAACACACACAGCACCAACCACAGGCTGGCTCACAGCCTGCTGCGCAGCGTTAGCAGGCCCGCAGATAAACCCCAGCAGGTAACCCAGCAGGTAACAGAGCAGGTAACCCAGCAGGTAGTCTAGCAGGTAGCCTAGCAGGTAGCCCAGCATGTAACCCAACAGGTAGCCCAACAGGTAGCCCAGCAGGTAGCCCAGCAGGTAACCCAACAGGTAGCCCAACAGGTAGCCTAGCAGGTAGCCTAGCAGGTAGCCCAACAGGTAACCCAGCAGGTAACCCAGCAAGTAGCCCAACAGGTAGCCTAGCAGGTAGCCTAGCAGATAACCCAACAGGTAATCCAGCAGGTAGCCCAACAGGTAACCCAACAGGTAGCCTAGCAGGTAGCCTAGCAGATAACCCAACAGGTAACCCAACAGGTAACCCAGCAGGTAACCCAACAGGTAACTCAACAGGTAGCCCAACAGGTAGCCTAGCAGGTAGCCTAGCAGGTAACCCAACAGGTAACCCAGCAGGTAGCCCAACAGGTAGCCTAGCAGGTAGCCTAGCAGATAACCCAACAGGTAATCCAGCAGGTAACCCAACAGGTAACCCAGCAAGTAGCCCAACAGGTAGCCCAACAGGTAACCCAGCAGGTAACCCAACAAGTAGCCCAACAGGTAGCCTAGCAGGTAACCCAACAGGTAACCCAGCAGGTAGCCCAACAGGTAGCCTAGCAGGTAGCCTAGCAGATAACCCAACAGGTAATCCAGCAGGTAACCCAACAGGTAACCCAGCAAGTAGCCCAACAAGTAGCCTAGCAGGTAGCCTAGCAGATAACCCAACAGGTAATCCAGCAGGTAACCCAACAGGTAACCCAACAGGTAGCCTAGCAGGTAGCCTAGCAGATAACCCAACAGGTAACCCAACAGGTAACCCAGCAGGTAACCCAACAGGTAACCCAACAGGTAGCCTAGCAGGTAGCCTAGCAGGTAGCCCAACAGGTAACCCAGCAGGTAACCCAACAAGTAGCCCAACAGGTAGCCTAGCAGGTAACCCAACAGGTAACCCAGCAGGTAACCCAACAGGTAGCCCAACAGGTAGCCTAGCAGGTAGCCTAGCAGGTAGCCTAGCAGGTAGCCCAGCAGGTAACCCAACAGGTAGCCCAACAGGTAGCCTTGCAGGTATCCCAGCAGGTAGCCCAACAGGTAGCCCAACAGGTAGCCTAGCAGGTAGCCCAACAGGTAACCCAGCAGGTAACCCAACAAGTAGCCCAACAGGTAGCCTAGCAGGTAACCCAACAGGTAACCCAGCAGGTAACCCAACAGGTAACCCAACAGGTAACCCAACAGGTAACCCAGCAGGTAACCCAACAGGTAACCCAACAGGTAGCCTAGCAGGTAGCCTAGCAGGTAGCCCAACAGGTAACCCAGCAGGTAACCCAACAAGTAGCCCAACAGGTAGCCTAGCAGGTAACCCAACAGGTAACCCAGCAGGTAACCCAACAGGTAGCCCAACAGGTAGCCTAGCAGGTAGCCTAGCAGGTAGCCTAGCAGGTAGCCCAGCAGGTAACCCAACAGGTAGCCCAACAGGTAGCCTTGCAGGTATCCCAGCAGGTAGCCCAACAGGTAGCCCAACAGGTAGCCTAGCAGGTAGCCCAACAGGTAACCCAGCAGGTAACCCAACAAGTAGCCCAACAGGTAGCCTAGCAGGTAACCCAACAGGTAACCCAGCAGGTAACCCAACAGGTAACCCAACAGGTAGCCTAGCAGGTAGCCAGAATGTGAGAAACAGGCCTGGGGTTACCCAACAGGTAGCCCAGCAGGTAACCCAGCAGGTAACCCAGCAGTTAGCCCCAGGCCTGTTTCTCACATTCAGTTTTTGGAGTCTTTCTTTGAGGTGTAGCCACGTAGTTCAAACACTGTTACAATAGAGATTGAAAATGTGACGTCATTCGAGGGTAAAACCGCAAAGAATTCTGGGAACTCGTGGCAAGAGGTACTAGCGCACGCAGGCTTTCAATTGAAATCAGTTACACAGCGATAAAAAGAAACACAAAAAACTGTCAAGAAGCTGTTGTATTATTAACTGCAATAGCTGGTCGCATGACAACCACGGGAAGCCGACGGGTAAAGAGATCGTTTTTTTTATCGGATTACGTCGTTGAAGAGAAATTATTCGAGCCATGTTTCTGAAGTAAAAAGAGGCGACGGATGGCCTGGATTGCAGCCATTCAAAGACCAAATATAACGTCCCAGAACACTCCAGCTCACAGGTTAGTCTGCTCCAAGCATTTCCACAAAGGTCAGTGTTTTGTAGTAGTTAATACGTCATTTTTCATAACATAATTGGTGATATAGGTTACAAGCAAGTCTGGCGCTGAACAGAAATTGTGGCGCTATGCTATCACTAATTGCCCAGTACGATTACAGCATACAATATTATTGTCACTGCTACATTTCTGTAATGCGAACCAGAAATTATTTCCACTACTAATTAATTACCGTTGAGCTCAAAGGTCCTATTAGTAAACGGTTAACGAATGTGTATTTATGAAGACGATTTGTGAGACTGGTAAACTTATGATACGTATGATGGTCTTTCGTTCTACACGGTGCATTTCAAGGTCCTGTACCCATCCGTCGGTAAACTGTACCTGGGCTTGTTGCAGTGACCTGAAGTTACTAAACTTCATGAGTGTATGCACTCACTCCAAGAACCGTATGATTATAAATATGAGCGTGGTGAAAGTTGGGCAGCACGTCTTTTGTCCCTCTGTGTGCTTGTAAGGGTCTAACCCTTTCACTCCTTTGATTTTTTCCTCGTATCTTTTCTTTGCCTTTTCATCAAGTCTGTCTTTGTACGGACCGGCATTGTTCTCCTTCGTTTTGTACATAACTTTTTGGGGGGCAAAGAAAAAGCAAGAAGGTACTGGAACCAGAGAATGAACGTTTTGCGGTGCTGCAAATGCTTGCATTTGATGCGGCACTTTGATTGTTTTGCCACGAGTTACCGGCATGCAATGCGCGAAAGTCACGTGGTCTGTCAATCTCTATAGTGCAGGTAGCTGTTAGGTGGTGAGTGGACAGAGCATTAGAGCATAGACGACATCCATCCAAAAATACTGTTTCCCTCTCAGTGTCATAGCAACAGGGCTGTCTTTACTGCCTCTTCTTCAGGGTCAGCATCCAGTCTCTGGAGTGTTGTTCCTCTGGGATGCTTTGCTTGATCCTTAAATTACACTTCATTAACATTCATGGTGCATCTGTAGCTTTGCTCTTTGTTCTTTCTCATTTGTTTCTCATGAATCTGTCTCCCTCAGCCTGCCCCATCACTGCCTCTGTCTCTGAGTTCCTGGTATAGTGAGCTCAGCGTGTCTTTGTCGGTACTGCGCAAAGTGGCCAACAATCCAGCAGCAGCGACCGATTGGCTGTTGGCGGTCAGCTCCGCCCTGTCGTCCAGCCAGCGCCTGTCCTCCTCTCTTGTCCTGATTGTGACTTATCTCATCATCATGGGTCAGGAAAACATCTGCCAGCTGGCTTTGAAAGCAAGCCAGGCTGTCGCTGCTGCCGACCCCTGCCAGGTAGATAACCCACACAACTGGTTCTCTTAAATCTGTGGCCTGAATATAAAGTAATGCATGTTGTTCCCTCTGACATGTAGATATGTTGTATGTAAGGCAGCTAGCTCGTGTTTGTCTTTCTAAGAGCAGTAAACACATGTTGATAACCTGGTGTTTTGGCACCAACACATGACTTTGAAATGGTTCAGATCAGCAGGAAGATAAAAGCTGTCACTGCTGTGTGATTGCTGCTAATCTGCTGCCGTATAAAGGGAGAGGTTAGGGAGCGCTCTAAGGGGACAGACTTCCCTCTGGACTTGTGTTGGAGTCACTAGCTGCAGATGAAGTGTGAAGTTTACCCCTCATTGTTTCATTGTACCCCTAATGTTTGGTTGGTGTGTTTGCTGATGTGGGCGTTTCCCTCTGCAGGTCCCGCCCCTCGTGCTGCTTCTTTTGTTCAAACTGACCAAAGAAAAGAGTCCCGTCCTGGCTCACGCTGTTCTCACAAGCCTGCCAAACCTCGGCACTCATAAGGTACGCAGCACAACTAAGAAGAACCTGTACTGACTGTGAGCGTCTGGAGACGGGGCTGGAACATCAGGAGCACCTTTCTACTTCATCTGAGCGCTCACAGTGTGTTTTAGTCCATCATACACACAGATGAGCTTTAATCTGTGGGGTCATCCAGGTCATGTAGTCTGAGGAGCTTTTCTTCATCCAGGAGGCTTCTAGAGTTTAAAAACCAGTGACCCGCGTGTCCCAAATACCCGCATGTGAGCACAATCCACCAATAACAGTGAATAACTGAGATGAACACGGACAGTGTTTCTTGTACCCAGTTTGTAGGAGCTGGGATTGGACCACAGCAGCCTCTGTGTGGGATAGATGCAGTGCTCTGTAGTATAAAGCACTCTGTCAGTGAGCTGGACTCTCCAAACCAGCAGTCATCGTCTAACATCTGCCTTCTTCAGCTGTAACCGTGTGTTTCTCTTGTAAACTTGGCTCTGATCATATGTGCTGTAATATTCCAGCTTTGCTTCCCGATCGTGCTGCACAGTCTGCACATGCTGGCCGGCTCCCCCAAGCTGAGAGCAGTGGGACTGCGCCTCATGACCGCTCTGTGGAAGAAACAGGTTTGCAATAATAACGCATTACTATAAATGTCATATTCATGTGTTCAAAGCTTCTGTTTGTCTTTGATTGTGTGCTGCTTTGGTCATGTCTGTAAGGACCGGGTCTACCCAGAGCTGCAGCGTCTAATGAGCCAGCAGGACAGCAGGGTGGTGCTGGGGAGGGATGCCCAGTGGGAGCAGATCCTGGCCAGGGCCGCCTGTGTCAGGGACATCTGCAGAGAGAGGTGGGTCCTCCCATACTTACAGAAACAGTGGGCACTTCCTACATTCACTGGTTCATTCATTCAGTGGACTTTGCATGCACAGTGCAGACAGTGTGAGCTTCCAACACCAGGACTCTTCATCTTCCCTTCTGATGAGTAATAATCACTGACTGGACTCTTCATAGATGTTTCTGCTCAACAAGCTGATAAAAGTTCAGAAAAATATTAGTTTTTTCAGTCACATCAACTTTGCTTGTTAAGATAAATGAATGCACTTTGTAGCTTTGCTCGACGCTCCACTGAGTCCCTGTTTCTCCAAAAATCAGCAGGAGTCCAGTTTGAAATCTTTCAGAGCAGCTACACGTGACTGAATCCAGAAGGATCAAAGTCTTACAAAGTTCAGTTCAAACAGAGAGACTGAGAGGCAGCTAACTTCCTGTCTCTGCCAGACTATCAAAATAAAAGCATACATTTGAAGCAAAAGAAATCAAACTATTATTATGTCAGTCTGTAAGCATTGCTTCCCATATAATACAACTCTAAGCAAGTGAGCCATAACTTCATACTTTTAACCTTCAACCCAAAAACTATGTTGATCATATAAACTCCACAAACTGCATCCAGGCTCCTGCACACGTCCTTTACATGTTAGCTGTGAGCTAATGCTTGTCAGTGTTTGTGAACTGGCCTTTATGTGTGTTGATGAAATCAAACGATGATTTTATTTGATTATTTCCTTTGTTCTAACCAGCTGGTGCACACTGCTCATCGTCCCGGGGCCTGTTACATCTGCTAACATGTACATGCAGCTTTGTTAGCATTAGTGAAAACCTGGGAAACCCTCTGGATGGATGCTACAGCACAAATTTAGCAAATCATTGAGCTTTTTCTTGTTTTCACAAATGCTTACGTTTGTTTTTATTGTAAAACATTTGCAGCCAGAAGAGTTTGCAATGATAAGAAGCTGTGTTTGGCATTTACTTACTTACACGTGTCCTGGCACTTTTAATGCTTTTTAATAAAAATGGTAACAAAATGAGAAGAAACACATTTTCCACTTTGTCCACGCTGATGTGTGTGTTAACCAGGCCTTACCAGCATGCAGGGGACATGGTGGCTGCCATTTCACTCACTTTAAAACAGTGCAACAGACCAGACCTGGCAACCCCGGCTGCTCTCGTCCTGCAGGGACTACAGGAGCTGTGTCGAGCAGAGGTACCTCGTCTGTCTCCATTTGTCTCTTTAAATTCAGGAATCATCTTTTTTCTGCATCATAACTTTTGAATCTTTTCCAAAGTTCTGGTCTTAAAAGAAATGTTTCTTTCTCAGGTGGTGGATATTATCTCAGCATGGAGAACTGTTTGGCCTGAGCTCAGCTGTCACTCACAGCCAGAGGTGGTTCAAGCCATCGCTGAGCTTTTGGCTCTGGTGCCTCAGCTCACAGTTAAATCAGAGCAGTACGAGGTGCGTCGTAACGTTCATGTTCCTCTGTGTTGAGGAGCTAACAGAGTGACACAGGAACTCCACCAGGTTCTGTTTTTCTCTGTGGTTCTGTCTGTAAACAGGACTCTCACCAGCTGTTTGTATCACCTCACTGTAGAGTCACATCTCTACATCACTGTGTTTGGTAGCTAAAGTTAGCACATCAATGTAAAGTTGTGTAGAAGCACAAAGTACAGACGTGTGAGGGTCCAGTCCTCAGAGTCCTGCTGTGCTCGGACTTCACAGTAACTAATAAATGGATCAGCGAGTGTGAGCCTCTTTTTAAAAACAGACGTTTTGGTAATTTGTTGCTCTGGAGGATTCAACACAGCAGCAGAGGCCGTCCCAGCAGATGAATCCTAGACCATGCAGTGCTGCTTGTTGGAAAGCTCTCCTCCTCTCTAACAATGATATGGCAGTACAGCTTAGGTTTGCAAAGTTGCATCTAAACAAACACAAGACCAAAGGCCAAAACCAAACATGGCGTATTAGCACAGGACGCCTGATAGGGATGCTTTTGGGTTGCAGCCACAGGACCTGTGCAGCACCTTGCAGTCACTGAGTCAGACACAAACTTCTCTGCTGTGTGAACTGAAGCTTAGAGAAAATCGCTTCATGCAAAATGCCAAAGATCCAGAGCACAGCAGCAACTTTCATATACATGAAAGCTAATTCTGGGTTTCATTAAGAGCGGCGTCCACCTTCACTGTGTTTGAAGGAAATGTCGTGCAGATCGTGCTTTAGGTCAGTGCAGCGATTTGGCTGAATGAAAGTCTGCAGAAAACATAAGAAAAGGTTGGAAAACTCTGTTGATTCTAGTGTGTGTGTGTGCGTGTGTGTGTGTGTGTGTGTGTGTATGGGCTCAAAATGTGGTCATAAATATTTTGTACTTGTAAATTGGTTTTGTACTTGTAAAAAAGATTTGTATGTGTAAAAAAAATTTGTGTGTGCGTAAAAAAGATTTGTATGTGTAAAAAAAATTTGTGTGTGCGTAAAAAAGATTTGTATGTGTAAAAAAAATTTGTGCGTGCGTAAAAAAGATTTGTATGTGTAAAAAAAATTTGTGCGTGCGTAAAAAAGATTTGTATGTGTGAAAAAGATTTGTGCATGCGTAAAAAAGATTTGTGTGTGGACTTAGCCAAAAAAACCCCTGCAAGTTACAAGTACGAATTTTGACCCTATTTTTCTTCCTTTAAGCTGATTGGTCAATGTCATGTCAATCACAAATTAAACAATCCAATCAGAGAACAGATGGGTTTGGCTGTTGGGGGGGATGCTTTACGGACCTTCAGGTCCTGGAAGGGTTACACAGTTTGAAGATGGAGGACAGCGGTGGCGCTTCTGCGGAGCAGGTAAGCTTTAATTTATGGTTTACTGGAACAAGCTAATTGTCCAGACATATATTTTTGAATATCATGTTCGGTTACTACACTGTAATTTTTCACGGTGCCAAAAGCTAGCTTAAAAAGGGCTCTCAACATTAGCCCTAGTGTTGCATGTGTTCAAATAGTCTCCTGTGTAGCACGGTCTGTCTGCTTAAACATCAGCATCGTGGAGAATTATGTGTTTGGATTTAAGTTTAATCCCGATGAGATGTCGTTTTGGTAATAATTGGAAATGAAATGCTCTGACTTGACCTTAGCACTGGTCCCAGGTCACCCCCGAGTTTGTGTTAGAGCAGGGGTGTCAAACTCAAATACACAGTGGGCCAAAATTCAAAACTGGAACAAAGTCGCGGGCTAACATTAATATTTATTGAAAAAAAAATCTTCCTCCAGATATAAGAATGAATCTTTTCTTATGGACTCAAATAAGTTCTGCTGGAAAACTGAATATGGAACAAGCAAAGCTTAATACTAAACAATATATATATTAGCTGTATAATACCAGTAGGCCAGCTCTAATAGTAATTTGGTATGGCTTCGCGGGCCAAATTACATTTGGCTGCGGGCCAAATTTGGCCCGCGGGCCAGAGTTTGACACCTATGTGTTAGAGTAATACTACAGTAATTACAGTATACAACAACTTTCAGCAGCTACTGAATGTTAGGGGACCTAGCTTCAGTGAGCGTTTTGGGATTTATGACAGCTTATAGGCAGTGACATTAAGAAGTACTCTGTTATACAATACCAGATTGACCAAGAATGCTTCTGTAGTAACTGTAGTGCAGTGTCTGTCTGGTATCAGTAAGCTAATGTCTGTTGATATTTGCTTTGCTGGATGTGTCGTGTTCAAAAATTTAAGAAGGAATTAAGGAGAAAAAGATTTAAAAATATTGAATTTGCTTCAGCAGTTGAAATTACAAGTTTATAGTGCCAGCCTTTTGTGTGAACCAGCTTCCCAAAAAGGATAATGCTGAAACGGGCAATGAAAACAGATGCTGATTCTAAGGCCCAGTTCACCGCATCTTGTTCAGCCTCCCTAACCCAGAGACTAATCTAACCATTATCGTGTGTTTGTAAGCATGCTGCAAAAAACCCCTCTGCACTCTAGGTGTACCTGCAATATTTCAAATACAGCGCTGAATTGCGCTCTCAACCTTCAAACATGGAGTGCCAACATACTTATGAGCACATTTGCATTGTGTACATCTTAAAAAAATAATGAAACAGCCTTACTTAATAATTTTGTAAACTAAATTTTCAACCCTAACAGATGTCAAATGTGTTTAGGGACTTTTGCATCTTTTGCATGCGTCTTTCTGCATCGGGTTATGTGTTTTGAAGTGTGCTATACTAAATTTGTGGGTCATCTGTGTCATCATGGGAACATCCACGGGGTACTTCAGAGAGAGAAATAGGAGAGTGTATGATACATCCATAGAGAAACGTGTAAATCTTTGAAAATTGTCTGATTGTTTTACTTAACAGGTGACTGTAAATCAAGTAGACCTTGGTCGATCTCCCTCCAGAACAGAGAACCTGGGATGTCCCTGTGACTCTTTGGTGGGTTCATTTTTTTTTTCATTATTAAAGTTGTTTGAATTTTTTGAATACAGCAAGGTTGCACAGGATAGAACATATTTAAAAATAATTTTTAATGCAATTCAGTTTCTTTACTGTATTACAAAGTTAATCAAAATAAAAAGATTTCATGAGAATATTATTTGGTTTTATTGAGTTTAACGCAGTTTGACATTTCATTGTTCCTTCAATGCACTTCATGTGATATCAGTAATTCAATAAATCTTTTCTTCTTTCAGGTGGCTTTAGGAAGACATGTTTTCCAAAACCTTCAAAATAGGCTGGTGCAGTCCTACCAACAGCAGCCCTTGGACCTTGATCATATTGAGTTCCTCTGCGTGAACGCATCAACTCTAGTCTGTTCTCTTTCTGCTCATATTAATGTTCCATCACTGGTAGGTTTATTTGATTTAGTTTTGGTTACCTTTAAAAATTGTTTCAATATATGCCATTCTTATGTATCTTATAATGTTAATTTTACAGTGTAGTAATTATGCTATACAAATACACCTGTCGTCCATTGCTTTGTTAAATCCAAGATGAAATTTTGTTCTGTGTTTCAATATAAAGATTGGGGATAAGAATAATGTTACTAAGATGGTAAAACTGAATTCTAGGATTTCATCCAACTAAATATTTTAATGCAACCATTTTTTAGGTAGTTGAAGCTCTTCACCACCTCATCTGCCTCATCCATTCCGATATGGATACAAGAAGGTCTGCCATTGTTGTTGACAGCTCAGCTGGTGAACGGGGGAGGCCAAAGCTCTATGTTTCCAAAGACCACCTCAAAGATCTAATAAAGATGGACCTCTCCGTTCCTTGTATCTCCAAGCTTTTGGGCATATCACAGAAAACAGTCCGACGAAGAATGGAAGAGTGGGGCCTCTCAATAACAGCAACCTACAGCTCACTATCAGATGATGAACTTGACAACTTAATTGCAGCCATAAAACAGGAATCGAAAAATCTGGGTTAGTTATTCATGTGAAAAATAATGCTTGTAATAAGACTATTTTATTTTTCTTGCTAGCAACCTTTCATATTTACATGAATAACACTAGCTGAATGTCATGATTAGTTAGTAGTTTGATTTACTGTACTATAAGTGCCTTCCAATGTGCTGTTGTAATTCTTTCACTATGGAATGTCTTTTTAGGCTACAGAATGGTTAAAGGACGCCTCAGGGCACTGGGCCACAAGGTGCAGTGGAACAGAGTATGGGATTCCATGCGTCGTGTTGACAGCGCTGGAATCCTTGAAAGGATGGCAAATCTTGGATGTGTTGTCAGAAGGACATACAGTGTTCCTGGTCCTCTGTCACTGCTCCACATTGACACCAACCATAAGTTAATTAGGTAAGTTTAACATAATTCAATTCAATTCAATTCAATTTTATTTATATAGCGCCAAATCACAACAAATGTCGCCTCAAGGCGCTTCATAGATACAGAGAAAGAAGAAACATAACTCAATAGTCATAGGGCACATTTGGGCCCATTACTATTTAAGTCATTCATGCATATGCAAACACAGTATTTTACATTACGCCATTACTTTACCGCCAAGTTTGCAGTAATATATATATATATATATATATATATATATATGTGTGTATATATATATATATATATATATATATTCTCTGAATTCTAACAGATTAAGAGAAGTTCACCAGCCTTTGCATCCACTTTCAAATTTGACAAGTCCTAACTTGTAATGTTTCATATTTGATTATTGGTGAAAAATGCAATTAATTAATTATACTCAGTGGCTGAAGTCTTAGGGGCTGTGTCTTTGTCTCTTTACAGATATGGACTTGTGATGTTTGGTGGTGTTGATGGCTTCTCAAGGAAGGTTTGCATTCTTCACTAAAATAGCAGAAAATGTGATGCTAGTACTAGTACTTCCATAATGTCTCTTTATTTTCAGATCTTGTACTTGAAAGCAGCTAACAACAACAAGGCTTCTACAGCACTGACGTTCTTCCTTGAGGCTGTACAGAAGCATGGATTTCCATCGAGGTATAATGCAAAAACTTGCTGTTCACATTAGAGCATAAAGGCTTAAATCAGTCTCACTTCAATTTTGAATACACATTCGTGCCTGACACACATGCTTGCTGTCCGGAAATGATTGAATTTTCCTATCATTTGTATTCTATTTGCAGAGAAATACTACAATAATAATAATAATAATACGTTTTATAACACCTTAAGGTTACCTTGCAATAGCAACAATACAATATATTGAAACATTGCAAATAAAATGTAGACATAAGTTAAAGAAGAAAAAAGCAAGCATGACAGTATAAAAGCTGAGCAAGTTAAAATGGACTAATACAGAATCAGGTGTATGCAATTCTGAATAGATGGGTTTTGAGATGTGACTTAAAAGTGGTGAAAGAGTTTGTGGTCTGGAGATCTGGTGGAGGTACATCCAAAGTCTTGGGGCAGAACAACTTAAGGCTCTGAGTCCCATTGTAGTTAGGCAAGCATGTGGAACAGACAGAAGGGAAGCTGAAGAAGAGCGAAGTGTATGAGGGGGCGAGTACAAATGTAGTACAAATGTAGAAGATCAGATAAATATGGACGAATATGTCAAATCAGTGTCAGCTGTTTCCCATGTGTTTTCATTTTCTGTAATCACACTTGTGTGTATTTAGTCTGTGTGTTTCTGTTCATTCTTTGTCATGTTGTCTGTTGTCGTTTGTGCCATGTTTCCATGCGTCTCTGCTTCTACGCTCCAGGTTTCAGGTATCTTTGTATCCACGGCGAGTTTCATGTTTTGGTTTTTATGTTTATCTTTAGTCTGCCCAGTTTAGCTTCATCTCTGCCTTTTGTATAGTTTTTACCAGCCTTAAGAAGCAGCTTGCTTTCTGTTAACATTCAAGTTTTGTTCCACATTCCATTTTTGTCTGCACTTGGGTCCACTATTCATACTTCACACAGTCAGCTGCTCAGCCAGACTGTGACAGAACAACCATTTCATTGACTCTGCAAGTTAACATTGCTAGTTGTGTATTGTACTTTTGGGGAAAATATTTACAAATATAGCTCTGCATAAGAGCTCAAAGAGCCCTAAAAATATTATACAGTTGAATGTAAAACATTCACATTTTTCTTTAAATGATTAACTTTAAAATATTGCTAAAATGTGATACTCTGTAATTTCTGTGTCCTTTGTTTTTCATATTTCTAGAGTGAGGGGAGACCAAGGAGTTGAGAATGTTGACATTGCTCGATACATGTTTGAAGTTCGGGGCTGTGGTAGAGGAAGCTTTATGTCTGGCAAAAGCGTGCATAACCAAAGGTATTCCTGATTTACAACAAAAACATATTTTTGATTGCCAGGTGTAGTATTCTGGCGTTAATTATTGAATGTGTTAGCAACAAAATTACGTTTAAAACTGAATTACTGTGTTACTTCAAATTATAACAAGATCCCATAACATTTTGTTTGCACAGAATGCTTGGAAATTATTTCATTTTATGAGGATGAATGTCACTGTATAGTGATTTTTAAAAACAAATGTTCTTTTTGTTTTGTTTTGAAGGATAGAGCGCCTGTGGCGAGACGTTTGGAATGTTGTCACCAA
This sequence comes from Neolamprologus brichardi, assembly GCF_056152115.1. Taxonomy (NCBI): domain Eukaryota; kingdom Metazoa; phylum Chordata; class Actinopteri; order Cichliformes; family Cichlidae; genus Neolamprologus; species Neolamprologus brichardi. Next base: position 53,434,837 of record NC_142106.1, on the reverse strand, counting down.
CATCTACTACGATCTTCTTCACAGACTTGAGGAAGACAGACTCTTGGATCCAACAAACTGTACTGACCTTTTTTGTGCACAGTATGTGTTTTTGCCACGAATCCAAGCAGATTTGGAGACGTTTATTGAAGGCTGGAACAATCACTCTCTTAGGACAGAGCGGAACTACACCCCAAACCAACTATGGGAGATTGGAAAGACTCAGAATCCAGTCAATCCTCCTGAAAGTATTGTGGTATGATTACACATCTCTAAATTCTTCAAATCGCTTTAAAAAAAAAAAAAAAAAAAAAAAGTATATCATTGACAAAATTAATAAAGCATGTATTTTAAAGACTTCCTGAATTGATGGCGTCTAATTTCAGGCAGAGTATCCAGATGTGGACATTGCAGACTTGGACCAAACTGGTATTCACCTTCCAGAACTTGTGTCTCCACTTGACAGTGAGGATTTGGAAAGAGTGAGACACCTTTTCAATCCCATGGAACCCTCTATGTCCTATGGGGCTGACATTTACAGTTCCCTTGTCCAGTATGTGGAAGCCATTCTTGAGAACAGGCAGGATTTATAGCTTTATCTAGAGTGATGGTTGAAAATAAGATGCCCTAACAGATGTTTACATTATGTTGAATTATCAGTTTTTGTATCCAAGGACAGTTACTAAAAGTCTGCATCAATATTTATTTTCAGTTTTTAATGTTAATGCATTTTGTGTTTGATGAGTTTACAGTTATATTTTCCTGATAATCTGTCAGTTAATGCAAAGGTAACATGATAAATTCTTTCTGTTCTCATGTAAGTCTTTTGTTTAATAATAGCTTCAATAAAAATTTGTTTAGGTGCCTATGCTCATGCCTATTCTTGCTGATTTCTATTTTTATTTAATTGTAAAGGCAATATTCAATTAATCTACTTTATTTACAGTCTGACAAGAATTATTTTTCTTAACTTTGATGGAGTGGCAACCAGTCTAGAATGTAACTTGTATTTAAGTCCAATAACTGCTGCTCCAAATCCATGTCCTTGACAACTTCTGGATTTCAATTTGGGGTGTTCAAGCATATTTCCTTTGATTTACAAAATGATTTCAAACAACCTCAAAAATAATCAGGAATATTATCATCCAATTTTCATAGCTCAAAACTTGACTTTATTGATAACAGCTTGAAAGTGATAAAAACTCTCATGACTGTAGAACTGTAATGTTTTGATGTGTGTTAGCTGTCCTGCATGCGGTAATTAAATAGCTTGACCACAGCTGACAGTTTGGCAGATTTTTATTAACATTATATTCAACAGCATTGGCCTGTGTGTAACATTTAATACGGCTTTGGTATTAATCGACTTTTTTTCACCTCTTGTAAACCATGAAACTGCTCCAAACAAAGAGATGATGTGAATTGGATGCATGACAATGACTGAACCCTAAATAACACAATCATTAGTTCCTTAACTTCAAATATAAATGTTAATGGTGGGAACTGTAACTTTAATTTTTATATTTAAACTCACATAACAATATTCCCAAAAAATCAATAAGCCTAAGTAACAGTCAAACCTTTGGCTATGTAAAACATTTTTCAAGCATGGGAAAGTTTATCCGACATCCAGTGTCTACAAATTGCTTTTAAATAAGGCCAAAACCTGTGGCACAAGTTGCAATGCAATCATCAACATGTTTGGAAAAGACATTGTACTCGTGGAAGTGCCCAGGCACACGCAACGTTCCAAAACATGTAGAGGATATGAGGTAGTCTGCTTTGACTACTTCAACCTTCATGGTACCAGTCGGAATTTCCCACCCGACCCAAAACCTCATCAGCTGGCTGAGCTGGAATGGAGTGGCTGTGAAAATAATCAATGCATTAGAAATCAAATTAGATTCAAATTTTGAATCACAATGCAATTACACTTGCCTGTTTCAATGTAGGTCTTCAGAAATCCCACTGTTTGCTTTTGGATGCTTAGTGGGTAAGGTGGATCATCATCGTCTTCATCATCGCCCTCATCTCCTGGCCAAACAATGTGGCTTAGAACAGCCTAAAATGAGATTTCAGAGACACACTTAAGAATGCAACTGCCTTAAATACAGTTTTTTTACATGTTAAATTTGTGAAGAGACTTTTTCCCGACACTTGGCATTTATATATGGTGTATTCTATGGGGTGCTCATGATGGCACTGGATTATCTGGCAGCCTTTAAAAGAATTTTCCTCAGGATGAATAAAGTATTATCAATCATTTTGTCTCACTTAGAGTATAATGGTAAAAGGACTGATTCTTAGCCAGGGATCTTAAAAAACTTCTGATCAGGAGATGACCTGCTCTACCTCCTGAGCTACAGCCTCTCCTAAAAGCAGCATTAACTGTCATACCATCTAGCATCTTAGAAATGCATTGAAATACCTGTGCAGTAAGTATGCTGTCTTCATGCTGGGGAAAGACCACTGAGGCTGTGTCAGCTCTTTGTTGAAGCATAGTCAACAATCCGGTGTCCTTCAGACCTTTTCTGATGTGTTTTGTCTGCCTTTTAGTTCGGCCTATCACCTAAAACAATAATTAAAAATAACCACATGACATTTGCTTAGGTGATGACAATCTAAAAACAATTTTTAAAGGGCAATCTTACTGCATGATGGAGAAGCTGTTGGAACAGCCATCTGCGGTTTTCTGCACTGACGGGTGGCAAGTCCCAGGAAATGGCCAAATTGTTAATGTCATCCTTCTGCTGCTCAGTGAGGTGTTTATTACCATCAAGCTTATAGAGGAGAAAAATTCCATTTTAGTATGTTGCAAATATATTGCCTAAAAAATCTGCATTTTCTTGAAGGGGGTATTTACACTTATATAAAAATGAGTTAATTTAAATTATGATTTCACAAAGGCTTGAAGTAAATTAGTATTCACCATGCAAATTGTAGAACGAATATCTAGATCTGGCACATCATCGAGCTGGACAGTGACAGTGTCTGTATCAGCATGGACCAACATGTGAATAATAGCCTTGCTGAGGCCATGCAATCGTGGCCCATCGTTCAAAAATGAATGCCCAATCATTCTGCCTGCTACCACAAATAAGTCACTGTCTGCCAAAATCTGAGAAGTAGAAGGCACTAGATGGTTCTCTTGTCCCTCAAAGAGAAGGGTCACGTTGGCTGCACCTGGAGAAGAACAGTACAAGCAAAATAAAAAAGCTATAGCTTTATCTATTGACGTAAGTAGTTGATTAATGAAGTTGTCAAACATGATGCAAATACTTCAATGGTATCTTTTTTTTTTTTTTTTAATTTCTAGAGTAAATTTTTCGATGGATTATTTTAAAAACTCATCTCACATTAATTAAGAAAAGGATATAGAAACATACCGCTATGGATGTTAAAGCCATGTTGCAACTTTAGCATTGTCATGCTGAAAAAGTGTCTCTGGACCCCAGTGCCAACAGCTGTGTCACCTATTTTAAAATTGGGAAAAAGAAAAAAACAACAACACAAGTAAAGGTACAAACTGCTTTACAGCACCCTTTAATGGAAAATTCTCATTTACCAAGTTGGAATGTTACACAGCCTTTAAAGAAACTAACTGAATCTATGCTTCACCATAAGCATTACCTTGTAAAGAACAACGAAAAGGTCCTGCCCAATCAATCTGTGGTCTTTTGTAGAAAGCAATGATCTCTCGGCTCTGGGATGTTTGATCTTGTCGAATGTCAATGATAGCTGTGATTTTGGGGTTCTCCTCCTTTTCCTTTAAGAGATGCCTCTTAAACAAAACTGCAGCATCTTGGGGATCACTGGCCTTTTTCCACTGTTCTACTAAAAGATAAAGTACATTGTATGCAAAAATAACATTTTGTACTGTAAACCCAGTAAGCCAAAAAATTAAGGCCCAGCACACTTTTTGGTAAGCACGTCAATTTGGAATTTTAAATATACTCTGATATTTGGTATGAAAAGTACCTTCCTTATTGTTGGCTGGGATGTCAGTGTTCATCTCAGCAGCAAAATTGAAAAGTGTGTCTCTGACTTCATGTGCTGTGTGATGCAGGTCATCCACTTCACTTTACCCAAAGTGGTGCAAAAAAAAAAAAAAACCCATCAGTGTTTAAACATATATACACTGATCTATCCAGATAGATAGATAGATAGATAGATAGATAGATGCATGCATGCATGCATGCAGGAATACTGTCAATAAAAGACAAGGTCACCTAAACAATGCACTCTAAAGAAGCAAAAGTATATTGTCAAAATGCCAGGATGAACACTGATAAAAGCTCATCCATGTGGTCAACATGATCATAGAAGATGAACAGGTTAGGTAAGGATGAGCCCCTTCTATGACATGATGCAAAGACAGAAGCAAGAGCAACTATAAATGTGCTACACATAGCATTTGTTTAGTGTTGTCCAACTAAAATGAACTTACCGATCACCACATGTACTGGCATGCAAGACCAAGTCATCTGGAGGATAACGATTTCCACAAACAGGACAAGAAGGCTGAAGAGGATATTGCAATTAAAAAGTGTATTTATTTTAGTCCTAGCAAAGATGAACAGTCAAAATCTAGCACAGAATGCCACAGGTAATTAGCAAATAATGAAACAGTTGAACAAAGATCCGCTTGGAATTTTGTATTGTCCATATTACAATGTTAAATATATCTGGGAACTCACCTCCAATTGGACTTCATTCTGATGTGCCTGGTCAGTCATGCTTTCACACGCAGCTTCCTGGTAAAGGAATATAATGTTACATTACACATTTATGGTAGCTACATGCTGCTCACGATTTGTCATTTAGAGCAAACTAGGGGATCAACGCCCCTCATGGGGACACTCCAATAGGGCATAAAGTTTTGGACTCTCCACCAATTGCTCTAAAGCAGGGGTGTCAAACTCAAATACACAGTGGGCCAAAATTCAAAACTGGAACGGGCTAACGTTAATATTTATTGAAATATATTTGTTCCTCCAGATATAAGAATGAATCTTTTCTTATGGACTCAAACACATTTTGCTAAAAAACTGAATATGGAACAAGCAAAGCTTAATACTAAACAATATATATATTAGCTGTATAATACCAGTAGGCCAGCTCATAGTAATTTGGTATGGCTTCGCGGGCCAAATGTAATTAGCCTGCGGGCCAGAGTTTGACACCTATGCTCTAAAGAAACGAAGAAGCTTCTCAGATGAGAGGTGGCACATCTTCAAGGAAACTTATAGAAGTCCAGATGTTTTCTTTGCAAACTCTTTAGACTACAATGACTGGGATAACTGAGAAACTTCACAGACATTTAGAGCAAAACTTACGACTGATTTCAGTACATACATTGACTCTGGAAATTCACCCAAATTAGTCTTGGGTAAAGCATAATATTCTGTCCTTCCATTTTGAAAGTAGTAAAAAGAATACAACTTAAAAAGTTTTCGTTTTTAGCAAAGGTGGTAGCAATGTTTGTTTTACTGTTGAATTTGGCTTACTTGTACACAGTTTTCTACATGACAAACAAGTAGCTGAAGAGGCATAGTCACACCACAGGTCTTGCACTGAGACTTTGGCATTTTGCTGAATTCTGCAGCATCATGTGGAAGAGGTGTAGTATCAATTTTTTCTTGGAGAGGGACAATATAAAGTGTATTTTTTCCATTGTTGGTGGCCATCTTGAGCGTCTTGGCTGTGTAGCCTTGTGTTCCCTGAGATACTAGAGAGAGATTTCTCTCTAGTATCTTTAACTCAGATACAAAGTCGGGGAGTTAAAATGACTTACCTCCTGCTTTATACAAGAGCCATCCACCAGTTAGGGCCTTCATCTTCGGATACTCTTCATGCAGAGCTACAGTAATCTAAATTAGGGTTAAAAGAAATTAAACATTTCCTCATGATTAGTTTGTCAAGTCAACTTGTAACATTTTTCAATTTTAATTTTGAAGTTTAAAATTCGATTTTTTTTTGACAAGATAAAGGCATCTAAAATTGAGAAAAGTACTTCTTCATGATCAGCATTGTCAGCTATGCTGAGAGTTCGCCTTCCAAGTCCAGCTTGAAGAAGCCGTATTTCATTCTTTGGGGTTTTTGTCGTGGAATCAGGCAAAAGACAGAATTGCAACTGAAGGTTGCGAACTGCATGTATCACATTACTAGGAGCTGGGAAAGGCCTCTTTCCTTTGGATTGCCTTCTTTGAAACATTGCTGGAAATGACCTGTAAATAAGATTATACATTTGAGGCATTAAACACTTTGCCAATTTCTTCCAAATTAAAGCAAGACTACTCATCTGATTGGAAAAGTACTGCATTGCTGTTAAGGTGAAATGTCATAATGATGTTTAAGGAGGATCCAAGTGCATAGGTAATTTGCAGAGCAGGTTGTTTAAATAAAAAGATGACTTACACCCACCCACCCCAAAAAAAAAAAAGAAAAAAAAAGAAAGGAGTAACATTACTGGCAAATTTCTTTTTCTTTTTACCTTTGCATTTCTATTTGGGTGCTCACTCTTGGGGTTTGCTGAGGCACTGTCGCAGTAACAGATGTGGTTGCAGTTCCACTCCTAATATCAGACTGGGAAGTTGACAGAATTCCCACAAGACTCAGTATAGCCTTCTCTATTGCAGTCTTTGGCTCCTGTTGAAAATATATTTATATGTTATTGAACATCTGCATCTTCATTTAAACAATACCATATGGTTTCCCGATATATCCCTATTCCCTTATTAACCTAATATTAAAATAGTTAACAGTATAACTAATAGTCATGAGTGAGAGTTTAAAAGAACACTAAGGAAGCTTGTTAAGCCATAGTTACAGTAGTAGAAGAAAATTGAAATCAAATACTTTATACACGCACATATATTTGTGCTGTCAGCGGTAATCTCCTTAAAATGACGTTAACCGATTTTCCGTTAGCAAGTTAGCGCAGTGTAACACGTTAGCGGGGTTTGCTCGTTAACGCGTTAGCAGCTACTGAAAATTGAGCTAGGTCCCCTAACATTCAGTAGCTGCTGAAAGTTGTTGTATACTGTAATTACTGTAGTATTACTCTAACACAAACTCGGGGGTGACCTGGGACCAGTGCTAAGGTCAAGTCAGAGCATTTCATTTCCAATTATTACCAAAACGACATCTCATCGGGATTAAACTTAAATCCAAACACATAATTCTCCACGATGCTGATGTTTAAGCAGACAGACCGTGCTACACAGGAGACTATTTGAACACATGCAACACTAGGGCTAATGTTGAGAGCCCTTTTTAAGCTAGCTTTTGGCACCGTGAAAAATTACAGTGTAGTAACCGAACATGATATTCAAAAATATATGTCTGGACAATTAGCTTGTTCCAGTAAACCATAAATTAAAGCTTACCTGCTCCGCAGAAGCGCCACCGCTGTCCTCCATCTTCAAACTGTGTAACCCTTCCAGGACCTGAAGGTCCGTAAAGCATCCCCCCCAACAGCCAAACCCATCTGTTCTCTGATTGGATTGTTTAATTTGTGATTGACATGACATTGACCAATCAGCTTAAAGGAAGAAAAATAGGGTCAAAATTCGTACTTGTAACTTGCAGGGTTTTTTTTGGCTAAGTCCACACACAAATCTTTTTTACGCATGCACAAATCTTTTTCACACATACAAATCTTTTTTACGCACGCACAAATTTTTTTTACACATACAAATCTTTTTTACGCACGCACAAATTTTTTTTACACATACAAATCTTTTTTACGCACGCACAAATTTTTTTTACACATACAAATCTTTTTTACGCACACACAAATTTTTTTTACACATACAAATCTTTTTTACGCACACACAAATTTTTTTTACACATACAAATCTTTTTTACAAGTACAAAACCAATTTACAAGTACAAAATATTTATGACCACATTTTGAGCCCATATGTGTGTGTCTGTCTGTGTGTGTGTGTGTTAAATGTGCATTAAAATGACTTCTTATTTTTGGTCATTAGAAATTAAAAGAAGAGGTGGTCAGCATTCTCTGGACTTATGCTCTGAGCGAGGTCTGTATATACTGTATCCACACACAGCTGACATGATGACTCCTACATGCACAAATATGCTGTGATGTCACATAAGTTTCATCCTCTTGTAGGAAACAGAAACATGTGTCTGCACCTTTGTGTTGTAACAGGATCCAGAGGTGGCCAGCTGTGGCTACAGGGCTTTGGCAGCCTTTCCTGAAACAGATCACACCATCAACCACCTTCCTGAGGCAGTTAAGAGTCCTGCTCCACTCTCATAACAACATCAGAACAGTTTCTAACATATTAGCCAGATCATTTTGCAATGTTTCTTTATTAATTGTCCTCAGACGTTAGTCAGGTGTAACTATGAGGCACTAGTTAATGAGGAAGCTGATGTTTCAGTTATTTTAGCGTGTTCAGAAACGTCCCTATACGCCGCCGTGTGTCAGCTCTCTCTTCTCTTTGATTGGAAGGCCCGACCACCTGCAAAGCTCCCTGAAAACGAAGAAGATGAACAGAGTAAAGAAAAGGAGGAAGATGAGAAGGATCTCTCCATCCCAGGCTCATCTTATGTGAAGCTGATGACTCTCACCACCTCGTCTGTTCTTCCAGGTAAACTGGAGCAGCCAACAAACCAACAGGTCGTATCCTGTCGTCCCGACAGAATAAACTGCTTCTAGAGATCCATCCAGGATCTACTCTCGAGACAATGAGTCTGGGACAACAGCGGGACCCGACATAATCCACGTCTACTGTTTAAGAAGCGTTCAGTGATCAGCGGTCTGTAGATATGGGGAATGCTAAAGGCACGAACACAGGACTGAACCGTCCTGGCCATCAAACCACGGCCCGATAACTCGCCTCTCCACGACACAGGAGCTACTGAAGCTGTGGAGGCACATGAGCCAGTACATGAGCAAAACTCTGAAAAGCATTAGAAACAACACAAAAGCTCAGCTGCTGGTTCGTAGGGCTGCTATCGTGTCATTCTGACAGTACAAGAGCACTTAAGACTAGGCAGACCAACCTGACTCTATGCCCCATTCATGCACACTGACCTGCTTGTTACTGTGCTTCAGTGCACTGATAACATTCATCAGGAACTGTGGGAGACAGTACTGGAGTGTGCAGTGTCCCAGCTTCTGTCTGCAAAGGCTTCAATCCCCAAAGCCAGCTCATCACTAAGAGGTGATGTCATCAAATGTCATCCTGTAGATGACATCAAGCTGTATGGGAGGAGTCAGTGAGATCCACCTGGTGAGGCCAGCAGGATGAAGATCAGTCAGAGCCAAATCCGTGCAGATGCTGAAACAGATGCTGAGAAGCCCGATGAATGGTAGAAAGATCCAGATGCTTAGAGGTGAGCTGTGGTAGGAGGGAGTCTACCACGGCTGCAGACTGTGCAAAGGTGCTGCGGACATTTTCCACCACGTAGTAGCAGGATGTAAGATGCAAGCTGGGATAGCATAAACTCAAAGCACAACCAGGAAGCTGTAGTGTATAGAAACACCCGCGCCACATGTGGACTAGAAGCCCCGTCGAGCCGGTAGTAGGAGTAAGGGTCGGGGGTGCTTCAACTTCCAGAGTAGCAACGACTGGAGAACAAGAACAAAGTGGTCTTAGTGGCAGTAGGAGCGTTAGAGGCTGTAACCCTGAAAGCAGCTTCCAGGAGAGTGCAGTCCTGGGACCGCTAAGATACTTTAGGAACACATGTACGCTGCATGATGTTACAACATTTGTGTTTAGCACAACTGTTCATAACCATCAACATCAGCTGTTTGAGCTGTTTGAGCTGCACAGAAACAGACATCAGGTGTTTGGTGTGTTTCCTGCTGGAGAGATCGTGGATCTGTCACATCTGCGTGTGATACTGAGTAATGCTGATGATGCATTGATGGTGTTTCTTTTATGTTTCCAGCCTTCGAGCTCTTCTTGACGTCACTGGTGAGGCAGGAGATGAGTCAGATGCCGCGGGGAATCTACTTCTCAGCCCTGAGGGGGGGTAACCTCCGCTCAGACCAGGGTAAAACGGTGGCAGGGATCCCGTCGTTCATGCTCAAGACCTACGAGAAAAACAAGCAGCCTGGGCTGAAGCCAGGACTGGCAGGTGACCCAGTGACACCTCTCATTTAGTTGGTGTCAGTGATATCGACTGTGTGGTGTCGTTGAACGTCACTATGAACATGTTGCTGCTTTGCCTTTAAACTCTGTAAAATCTGTCAGTCAGCATATCAAAGTTGTGTTTCTTAAATTGGTGAGGAAGAGAGAATATGTGGAGCTACAGGAAGGGACGTCTTTCTGAGGAGAGGTTTGGAAGATGAAGATATTCTGCAGATTTAATCTGTTTGGTTCTCATAAAGCCAGGACATGGTGGAGATTTCAAACAGTGTGTCTGTACCAACACGTCACTGTTGGAAGCACCATTATAACTCAGCCTCTCTGTCTGTGGTGCAGCTGGGCTGCTTCTGTCGTACAGTCTGTCTGTGCAGAGCGATCGTGCTGGGAGACCCATCAGCCGCTTCCTCGTCAGCCGCAGTTACCAGCAGACGCTGACAGCCCTCGTTCATGAAGTACGTGTTGTCTTCTTCCATTGCTTTCTCTCTTGTTCTTTGTCGTGCACGCAGAGCTTGAAAGAGGAACTGTTTCCTTCTTCTGTGTTTTGGTGCACAGGTCAACATCCAGCCCTCTGAGTGGCACCGTGCCCTCCTCCTGCCACAGGCCTGGAGGGGCTTCATGAGCCGAGCTTTCTACGCCGTTATGGAGGTTTGTGCAGCTGTTACAGAAGCAGCACTGAGTGCTTCATAGAAATAAATGGTGTGGACGAAGAATTCAGCGACTAAAATGCACATCGTGAAGCGTGACTTCACCAGCTGGTAGTTCTGCCCTTTCCATGTGGCACCAGGACACAGTAAGACATACTGGGTGATGTGCAGCCTAACTGGAACCTACACAACACAAATGTCAGCCAGTCTGTCCTCCACAGGCCTCAGAGACCTCTGACCTTACAGTAAAGGCCTCTGATCTTACAGTAAAGGCCTCTGATCTTACAGTAAAGGTCTCTGATCTTACAGTAAAGGCCTCAGAGGCCTCTGATCTTACAGTAAAGGCCTCTCAGGGTTTGGTTTCTGTTGGCAGGGTCGACGTGCTGAGTTAGAGATGCTCCAGAAACAAGGCAAAGAGGATCCACAGGAGCTGCAGTACAAGCATCACTGTGCCTGGCTGTGGTGAGAACCACACTCATACTTGCTTGTATATGTGTAGACTGTGTGTATATAAATGGTAGTGCTTTTGTACAAGGTCTCTAATCTTACTGTAATGACTGTAGTGTGTGTGTTTCCCTGCTGTGTGGACCAAACTTTACATCAACACTTTGTGGTAACACCTGCACTATGTAGCCAAAATAACTGGTTCTGAACCAGCAACCTCCTGACCAGTAGACGACCTGCTCTCCCTCCTGACCATGAAGAAAGTGAATCATGGTTTTCAGGCCTGTCAGTCACAGGTGTATAAAGTCTGTGGCTCGCTGTCAGGAGCTCAGGAAGTTCCTGGACGCTGTCGTGATCGGAACAAGCATCGTTGGAAAATGTCGTGTTCACGCTTCTGCGTCTCGCAGTCCGATGGAGGAGTCTGGTTCAGCAGTTATCAGGAGACTGATACTCGTCTGACTTTGGTGGTGGAGGGATGATAGTGGGGCTGTTTTTAGAGGTTGGGCTCAGCTACTTAGTTCTGCTGAGAGGAATTCTTAATACTTCCAAATACCAAGACATTTGGGACGATTTCCTGCTCCCAACATGAACGTGTGCACAGGAAGAACCTGACTGGCCTACAAAGAGTCCTGACTTTGACCCAGCAGAACATCTGTGGGATGAATTGGAGCGGAGACTTATTTAGAAAGCATGGAGGGAAGCAAACAATCCACCAAAGAAGACCCAGGACTTTGATCCAGGATTTTAGCTCCTCGGACAAGAACAGGAGGACATTCCTGTCCCAAAGTCCAGTCGAAGACATTTACAGACTGTTACAAAGATGCTACGGCGTCTGTCTCAGCGCTACACCATCAAACTTACGTTCTCCAGACTTAGTTTCCCCTAAAATGTTAGTTTTTCTCAGTTTAAACATGTGATTACATTTAATCTGTAAATCATCCTGTTTCATTTACATGTGAGACGCCGTCCTGATGTTTTTGTATTACGGTTGTAAATAGACTAAAGTGCTGATGTGCATCACTGCTTTAACAGACACTGGTCACCATCTTCATCACGTTCTTCATCTTTTTAATGTGTTGTTATTATTTTTCTGACACAGGGCCAGAGATCAGCTGGCAGATGTCATCAAAGCTGCTACAAAGTGAGTCCCCTGCTCGCTCTGTTTCATAGGAAACGTTTGGTGAGCAGAGTAACCTGATGTGAGCGCTGTGACTTTCTGTGGGTCGTTTCAGGGACAGTCCTGTTGTTCAGGGAAACGCCATCTTGGCTCTGAGCGGCCTCGCCGCTGTTCTGGCGAAGTATGAGAGCAACCTGCCCACTGATGGTGACGGCAGCCTGGGGGTGAGACGCCGCAGGGTCCTGTTACACAGTGTGTTTGCTATTTCATCATCATAGAGATGCTGAGCTCAGTGCTGTTGGACTCGATAGGCTGGACCAGAGTTCGTGGCCACAGGAAGCTGGTTGACCATGGTGCTGGACACCCTGCTCAGCATCAGCAGCAGCAGCTTCAAGTCCAAAGGACGAGTTTTCCCCTGGTTTCTACACGTGAGTTTCATCAGCTTTTACATAAGAAACCGTGATTGGCAGATGATTCGAGTTCTTTAAGAGTCGTGACAGTGACGTGATGAAACAGAATCAGCTGTTTTTGAGCCTCACACTATGAACACTTTACTTACCCTTGTCGAGACAAACGCCGGTCTCTCCGATTCTTTTGGTCCTGGTAGAGATCACGCTGAGATGTTTCCATGTTTTACACAATCCTTTTATTGTCCATTATTCTTACAGATGCATCTGGAGATCAGCACACTGCATTCCTATGCAGTCCTATGCTAAAGGCTGATCTAAAGAACTCCACACAACAGTTACAGTTATAACCTCTGGTCTCCTCCCCCCTACAGTAAACACCCCCACAATGGAAATACACTAGTACAGTGGCCAAGGGTGCTGACACCCTGACCCCCATCTCCTTTTAAGGTAGTGTCCGTTAGCCCTTTGTCTGCCCCTCACCCTCAGTAACTCTTGTTTCATGCCCTGGGGGTGGGGGTTGATTTTCCTTCTGCCCTGCACCTCAGTTCTTTGTTCCCATCCCAGGCCTATTTTCTATTTTGTATCCTTACACCCATTACCACAATATTATAATGTTGCAAGCAATCACAAACTACATTCTCTTTAACTCTGATCTACATTAAGGAATCTATTCTCAACAATCCCCCTTTTATCTCTCCAATGAGAGATCACATCACACCTCTCCTTCATCCTAGGGCATAACTGGTTTCCTAAACCTGACCAGACCTGGTGTGAATGCTTTCCTCACTTCCTGAGATAAGCTCTGTTTAACTGCTTGAGAAGGGTGGTGTGGAGTAGATAGCCTTCAACATCTATTCCCTCAGTCTTCTTTTTCCAGCGTGGGGTGAATCTCTGCGTTCTTCCGTCTCTTCTTTCTTCGGTCTCAGGGGTAGACTACCTTGAGACCTTGCCACAGACCAGGGGATTATTCTACCCCTGTGGTTGAGGTCTGGGTGTTCTCTGACTCGTCTGAGTCAGGGCTCGATTCCCCTTTTGGTGCTCAAGTTGCTCCTTGCTCCTTCACCGACCTTCCTGGCTCCTCAGCTACTGCACACTGGCTCCAGTGGTACGCGGCTTCGCCTTTGCCCTTCAGTCGAACAGCGTGCGATGTCCTGTCCACTCGATTGGTCCTGTCCACCTCGGCTCCAACCACTTTCTTTTGATCACTTTCAGACGTACCCACCAGGCGTCCGACAGTGTGCTTCCTGCAGCAAGCTATGCTCTCTCTCTTGCTCGCTCTTGAAGCCTTCTCTCCAGGTCTCAGTCTGCATCTTATGGGTGATCTCCTTCCGTCAGTTTGGTCACTGAACCTGTAATTAAAAATTAAAACTACCCCAGCAAACCCCTTTTGCCACATGGTCCTTGCCATGTGTCAATTCAAAGCAATTAGAGATGCACAATAAAGTTGCCCGTTCTCTCTTAAAAATTCCAGGGCTTCTCCCATAGAGTAGCTCTGCTCCAGGCCTGTAAACCTGTGTTTAAAAAATTGGCCAGTGGTGTTTCCTGTTGCAAATCATGTGATTAAATCATATGATTAACCCTCTGCTGTAGAAAAGTGGTGTAGATGTTAGCCCAGTGCATCTTGTATGCACACTTTCTCACAGTGACCTTTGCATTGTAAACAATACAAGGTCATATTAACACACTGCTTGTAAATAGACACAGAAAAACTGGCAACCAAAAGATCTGCATGGCCTACAAGACATGCAAAACTATGATGTTGCTTTCATCCTCCTGTTCCTGTAAAAAAAAAAGAAACATCCACCCTTTTTGCTCTGTGGGTGGAGGTGCAGTATTGCATATTGGTGTCAAGTCAGTCAAGTTTTTGTCAGTCCAGTCAGTCCCCGTGTTTATTGCTGATAGCAGAACCTCTTGTGTCGCATTAAGTTTCTACTGCCAGCAATATGACGACATTTCAAAAAGAACAAAAAAAGAATTTTAGAATGGATTACCTCGCAAAATCCTTTTAGGCAGGGACTCATTATCTGACTGCGTCCCAAATAAGTGACTTTCTCCAGAGCCCATTGTAATGTGGAGAAGCTCAGTTTGCGATGATTTTCAAGCAAAAATTTAGTATAGCGCTTTCAGATCCAATCGTGCAGGCCTGCTTGTAGGAGAGAAAATTGTCAAACAAAACTTTCAGTGCACTGTTAAAAAAATAAAAATACCAGAATAACCAGATATATAAAATCGTAGCCTTAGGACTTGTCCCAGAATATTCCTTCTCTAAAAATTAACACACACCAAATCTAATTGGCAGGTTCAACTTGGTAACGAACAAAAAATGTATCAGCCAATTAAATCCCCCAAATGCATTTTGTACTTATGTATGTCATTTTATTTACCTTACCCCTTTTTTCTGAAACAAAACTTCTTTTGCTCCACCTTTTTGTTTCAGAAACACCTAAATAAAAATTAAAAATCTCAATCATAGTCAGGCACAGCTAAATCCTAATGCTTGCGAGTTACCATAGGCAACCACGCTGTGTGTTGTTAACCTCTTCTACAGGTACCCTCTTGTGATGTGTGCACTTCCTGTATGATTTTGTGCTACCCCCAGTACATGTTGTGTGCATGTGAGGTGTTGCCTTTCCGTTTTGTCCAGCAGTGCACTTGCATACCTCAGTACTTGTCTTCCTCCCCCTTTTGTGGTGGTCTGGACACTTTTTCAGTTCTTCACTTCAAGGCAGTCGTTTGTCTCCCTGGATTCCTTAACCCAATTTGATTCCCCAGACTAAAACAGCAGCCTCTGTCCTCACTTGCTCCTCTCACTCCGTTCTTCTATCCTACTTTGCAGTCCAATGGCAGTCAGTTCGCTTCAGCTTTGTCCTGTGTATTCTCCCACTGTCTCTTTCACTGCCATTTTGCTCCAAACATGGCAAATGTCAAACTCAGAAAGTCTCCTCAAAAGTCCTTCACCCACAGTGAAGTTGCAGCTTGCTGGAACCGCATCTCTCCATCCATCCAGTCGTGATGATGGATCTTCTCTTCCTTTCTCTGATGTCGTTTGCCCATAGCGCTGCTGGACCTCTATGCTCAGGACTCTGCTGTTGTCTCTTGGACTGCTGTCCACTGTTAATGTTAACTGCACTCCGTGTCTTCAAGAAGCGATTAGCTTCCTTGGAGCTTGCTTTTTCAGGATGAGGAAGGAAAGCTGCAAAACAATTCAGCCAAAACTTGGGCTGGGTGTTTCTAATGATCTTTACCTATAATTGTCTTCCGACTGCTGCTTGTGGAGAATTGATCCAGGTCCATCTCCCCACCTGCAAGTGACACACTGAGACAACTTGGTCATTCACTGTCCTGGCCTGGAGTCTGTGGACTCCGTGTTTATGTTTAAGTTTATTAACATTCTGTGGTTTTGTTTATTTTGGGTTGTTTCTAATTATCCCTAGTGTTTTGTGTCCTCTGTGCCCTCCTGTTCCACATTCCTATGTTCTGTCTCCCCAGTCTGTGTTAAATTTGCATCTGTGTTAGAGTTCAGTTGGTGTGTTTCCTGTTTTATTTTGAAGGTCTTTTCAGTGTTTCTAGTTTCACTTCCCCTTGTGTTGTAATGTCCAATTAATTCCAGCCGTGTCTCTCTCCTGTCTTAAAAACCCAGAAAGTAAGATTTTAGTTGTTCTTGACTGAGAAAAACAAAACCCTCTTCTTATTATTACTACTTATTTTCATCAACCACACTCCTATTCTGTTTTTCTTTTGTTTCCACTAAGGGAAGCTGGTGACCTGCAGTATCACCCGCTCCCCCCAGTTGGAGACAATTCCCCTCTCACAATTCCACATTTTTTTGGTTTTGTTGTTTTTTTCTTTTTAATTTTTACCCTTTTTTTTTTTTTTTTTACCCCATTGTTTTACACCCACACATCAACCTCTTAATCCACTTCTCCAACCTCTCTTTTCATTCCTCCCCAACTGCTCTCATCTAGTTGTTGATCAAATTCTCCATATTATTACTATTATTGTTTTGTCAATAATTCCCTGTAATCCGCTCTGTCTCCCCTTTTGTCCCTCAAAGGAACACACACACACACACACACACACACACACACACACACACACACACACACACCTCTATTTTGCTCCTCACCTCCATTTTGCCCCTCAGGGCACTTACACACACCTCCTCCATTTTGGTCATCAGGTAGCTTAAACACACACCTACACAACTTTCCTTTGTCCTCAAAGGAGCACCCCCACACACACACACCTTTTGTTCTTCAGATTCAGCCACATGCTGCTCTCTGCACAATCACACTTTGCAAACCTAAGTTTTCTTAAAACACAAACTCACAACAAAGTAGAATTTAGGGAGGAATATTTAACCAATCTGCTCCCTCGGCCTCAAACCGTTTTAGTAGAATTTAGGGAGGAATATTTAGCCAATCTTCTCCCTCGGCCTCAAACCGTTTTAGTAGAATTTAGGGAGGAATCTTTAGCCAATCTACTCCCTCGGCCTCAAACCGTTTTAGTAGAATTTAGGGAGGAATTTTTAGCCAATCTACTCCCTCGGCCTCAAACCGTTTTAGTAGAATTCGGGGGTCCTGAACTTCCCAGGCCTCAAACCTAGCTCCAGAAACGCCGTCTGGGCCTATGAATTCGTCAACTCATAGGAGGGGCAGCCACATCCAAGGACAATAGAATTTAGAAAGTCCTGCTTTCTGGGCCTCAAACCCTCACTTTTAGAGAAACCAGCTCTGTTCTACACACATCTCTTATCAAAATTTACGGACTTCTGCGTTCAGGACACTTTTGGGTGAAATTTAGCTTATTTCCAATATGCAGATTCGATTAAACAGGTTCTGCTTACCTTGTTTTTTTTGCCGACAATACCCTCAGTGTCCATTCCGCTTCAGCCAAGGTCCAAATGGAGATCAACTACCAAGATCCGGGTCACGGCACCAAATTGTCGAGACAAACGCCGGTCTCTCCGATTCTTTTGGTCCTGGTAGAGATCACGCTGAGATGTTTCCATGTTTTACACAATCCTTTTATTACCCATTATTCTTACAGATGCATCTGGAGATCAGCACACTGCATTCCTATGCAGTCCTATGCTAAAGGCTGATCTAAAGAACTCCACACAACAGTTACAGTTATAACCTCTGGTCTCCTCCCCCCTACAGTAAACACCCCCACAATGGAAATACACTAGTACAGTGGCCAAGGGTGCTGACACCCTGACCCCCATCTCCTTTTATGGTAGTGTCCGTTAGCCCTTTGTCTGCCCCTCACCCTCAGTAACTCTTGCTTCATGCCCTGGGGGTGGGGGTTGATTTTCCTTCTGCCCTGCACCTCAGTTCTTTGTTCCCATCCAAGGCCTATTTTCTATTTTGTATCCTTACACCCATTACCACAATATTATAATGTTGCAAGCAATCACAAACTACATTCTCTTTAACTCTGATCTACATTAAGGAATCTATTCTCAACACCCTCAAAAGTAAACATGCAGTGATTCACCTGCCTCATAAACCACATGTTATTCTAAATAAACACGAGCTCCGTGTGATTGTCCGTCTGTTAACTGCAGCCTGCTGGCTGCTGTGGTTCAGAGACACTGATGTGGCTGCTGTAGCTGCAACACCAGCGTGTGTGTCAGATTAACAGTGTTGGATTTGTTAGTGTGGAGCAGCTTTTATCACTCTGAGCTCTGAAAGTGTTCATCAGTGTGAGTGAGGGGAGCCGCTGACTGTCTTTAGCACCTGTGCTAACACTTTCAGCACTCGGTGCCTTTCCAGACGTGCTAGCGGCACTAATGCATCCCCATGGCTTCAGAGATGTTTGAAGCTGCACTTTATCCCGAGCATGCAGTGAACCAAAAACAACTTTATTTTTATGACTTTCTCACAAAAAGAAGCAAAACAAGCCTGAAACATCGCTGCATCGACACGTAAACCAGCTGGAGTGTATTAGCATCAATATTCCAGTAAACGTGGTTCTCACAGCTCAGCGAGTCTTTGCTCTCTAACACATGTTGCTGTTGGCTGCACAGTTGTTGTGAATATAAAGTTGCTTTCTTGCATTGATTACTTTCACCCTGTGCTGCCTCCTCAGCGCTCCTACTCGGGTGAGAACACGGCGAGCACCATAGCGCGCTCCTGTGCGAGCCTCGCCCTGTCGCTGCTCGTCTCCGTGCTCGTTGTGTGGCAGCGGGACGGTCTGACCCACATCCTGTCGGCACTGCGGGCCGGCCTCCCGGGATCCCCCACCGCAGACGACTCCCAGGCCGTCCAGTTCCACTCCGGGCTCGGTCTCGGCATGGTGCTGTCCACCCTGCTGCACCAGCGCCTCAGGTACAGAATCTGCAGGAGGAGATTCTGATGTGAACCAACAGCGTAACTCTTACTGACTGCCTGTGTCCTCTGTCAGTGATGAGTCTGCTCAGAAGGATGCTGATCTCCTCTTCGGCCCTCTGGATGCTCTGGAAAGTTCCTCTTTCAACCCCAACCTGGAATACAAGTACGTCCTCTCGTGTTTGCAGAGAGCAAACTGACATCACATGGTTGGTAGGAAGCTGGAAGATTCAGCCGTTACCAAGGCTGCATTTCTGCTGCTCAATAAAAGAGCTCGTTTGGCACATTTACTCTTTTTCAACAGACACATCTGGAAGCTTGTTAGGAGTTAATATTCAACAGTGAAACAGGGGTTAGCATATTAAATGTGCTCTTCCATGTTCTCGCCTTCTTTCCTCAGCACTGGCTGTATACTGGGTCTGGGTCTAGTGCTGTCTGCCTTCTGCAGCAGCGGACAGAGGAGTCGACATGTCCGTGTCAGCCTGACACTCGACAAGCTGCTGGCCAACCTGCAAGACTGCAGTGGACGAGGACGCATGGTGCAGGAGGTACAGCAGCCCTGCACACGACTCGCACGCTGACGCCAGAGCCGAGGTCCTGAAGTCTCTGACGCAGGAACAAGTCTGTGATTGTAACTCTGCTCAGACACGTTTGTGACAGAAGAAGCTGAAATAGTCGTTTTGATGAATTATCTACTAAAGACAGTTTCTGCTACATGAACATGAAACAAGAGCTAAAACTTTGAGATGATGCTGATGTGTGAACTTTGACCTATGACCTCGAA